>NC_051157.2:224178705-224258704 GCF_013339745.2 Dermacentor silvarum
TTAAGCTTCGCCTTTGAGCGTCCTCTGGGAAAACAGCTCGACAACTGGGAAAACAGCTCGAATAAAAGTGGACTTAATGCAAAAACACTATATGTGCCACTATATGTCGGTACCGAACAGCATCTCAGCAGCTGCCATGCAGTGAAAGCCTACCAGGACCTTTAATATTGTTATTCACTGTGCGACAACTGGGAAAACAGCTCGATTAAAAGTGGACTTAATGCAAAAACAGTATATGTGCCACTATATCTCGGTACCGAACAGCATCTCAGCAGCTGCCATGCTGTGAAAGCCTACCAGGACCTTTGATATTGTCATTCACTGTGCGAGAACTGGGAAAACAGCTCGATTAACAGTGGACTTAACGCAAAAACACGATATGTACGACTATATGTTAGTACCGAACAGCATCTCAGCAGCTGCCATGCAGTGAAAGCCTACCAGGACCTTTGATATTGTCATTCACTGTGCAACAACTGGGAAAACAGCGCGATTAAAAGTGGACTTAATTCAAAAACACTATATGTGCCACTATATGTCGGTACCGAACAGCATCTCAGCAGCTGCCATGCAGTGAAAGCCTACCAGGACCTTTGATATTGTCATTCACTGTGCAACAACTGGGAAAACAGCTCGATTAAAAGTGGACTTAATTCAAAAACACTATGTGCCACTATATGTCAGTACCGAACAGCATCTCAGCAGCTGCCATGCAGTGAAAGCCTACCAGGACTTTAATATGCTCATTCACTGTGCAACAACTGGGAAAACAGCTCGATTAAAAGTGGACTTTATGCAAAAACACTATATGTGCCACTATATGTCGGTACCAAACAGCATCTCAGCAGCTGCCATGCAGTGAAAGCCTACCAGAACCTTTGATATTGTCATTCACTGTGCAACAACCGGGAAAACAGCTCGATTAAAAGTGGACTTAATGCAAAAACACTATGTGCCACTATATGTCAGTACCGAACAGCATCTCAGCAGCTGCCATGCAGTGAAAGCCTACCAGGACCTTTAATATGGTCATTCACTGTGCAACAACTGGGAAAACAGCTCGATTAAAAGTGGACCTAATGCAAAAACACTATATGTGCCACTATATGTCGGTACCGAACAGCATCTCAGCAGCTGCCATGCAGTGAAAGCCTACCAGGACCTTTAATATTTTCATTCACTGTGCAACAACTGGGAAAACAGCTAGATTAAAAGTGGACTTAATGCGAAAACACTATATGTGCCACTATATGTCGGTACCGAACAGCATCTCAGCAGCTGCCATGCAGTGAAAGCCTACCAGGACCTTTGATATTGTCATTCACTGTGCAACAACTGGGAAAACAGCTCGATTAAAAGTGGACTTAATGCAAAAACACTATATGTGCCACTATATGTCGGTACCGAACGGCATGTCAGCAGCTGCCATGCTGTGAAAGCCTACCAGGACCTTTGGTATTGTCATTCACTGTGCAACAACTGGGAAAACAGCTCGATTAAAAGTGGACTTAATGCAAAAACACTATATGTGCCACTATATGTCGGTACCAAACAGCATCTCAGCAGCTGCCATGCTGTGAAAGCCTACCAGGAGCTTTGATATTGTCATTCACTGTGCAACAACTGGGAAAACAGCTCGATTAAAAGTGGACTTAATTCAAAAACATTATATGTGCCACTATATATCGGTACCGAACAGCATCTTAGCAGCTGCCATGCAGTGAAAGCCTACCAGGACCTTTGATATAGTCATTCACTGTGCGACAACTGGGAAAACAGCTCGATTAAAAGCGGACTTAATGCAAAAACACTATTTGTGCCACTATATGTCGGTACCAAACAGCATCTCAGCAGCTGCCATGCAGTGAAAGCCTACCAGGACCTTTAATATTGTCACGAGCAATGGCAAAGACAAAGACATTGTAGTGGGGCTGGGTCAGAGGCTCTCTTGTCAGACTGAAAACCTGCTGGAACCTGTGCGCTCTGTGCAGTCTTGACTAGGCAAGTGCTAGCCGTTCACGGCTAATTAAATACTCTCCGTAACATCTTTTTGGTGGAGGTTGCGGGCTCTATTCCACCCAGCCCTGGATCCTCGGTGCGGACGCCACGTTTCTCCCGCCTCCATGGCCGAAGACAGTACGCAGTCATCGCAGCCCGCGCCCGCGGCGCTGGCAACCGTTGTCCTTTCGCAGCCCCTCGACCCCGGCACGTTTTGCGGCACGGACAACAAAGACGTCGACGATCGGCTCCTATTGTACGAGTGCGTCAGCAGGCACCACAGGTGGGATGAGACTCTAATGCTTGCCAACATCATTTTCTACCTATGGGGCACGGCTCGGGTGTGGTTTAACACGCAAGAAGAAGAACCTACAAGTTGGGACCTATGCAAGGAGAAGATGCGTGCATTGTTTGGCCGATCGGCCGCGCGCCAAATGACAGCCCAGCACGAGCTGGCGGCCAGAGCTCAGACGTCCAGGGAGTCGTACGTCGCATACATTCAAGACGTACTAGCCTTGTGCTGTACAATTGACAAAGACATGCCAGAGACGGACAAGGTTGGCCACGTGTTGAAAGGCATAGCTGACAATGCCTTCAACATCCTCATGTGTAAGAACTGCACCACGGTTGACTTTATTATCACTGAATGCCGGCGGTTTTAACAGGCTAAAAGCAGGCGGATTACTCAGCGCTTTCACATACTCCCGAATACAGCTGCGACCTCCTCGTGCGATGATCCCGTGACGCCCCCTCCATTCTCGCCGCCTAACAACTTGGCCAGGATTGTTAGCCAGGAGCTCGAAGCCATGGCTCCAGCCGCTTATCAGGCACCTGCTCACGACCATTTGGCAACAATATCTCTCATTCAGGCCGTCGTACGTCAGGAGGTTGCCAATATGGGCGTCGTATTTCCACAAGCCCCCAGTTACTTCCCTCCACCCATGTGCGCTTCCGGTCCTCCCACTGAACACCACACCGCCCCAATTGTTGCTGCTGCCGCTTCCGCTCCCCGGTTCACACCCCGCTACCGCAACCCTTCTGAGTGGAGGACGCCTGACAATCGACCAATCTGTTTTTCTTGCTCTCGCATCGGCCACATTTCACGCCACTGCCGCAATCGTCGGAATTACCGACCAAGTTTCCCCGGTGACCGCCGCCAAGATCGTGGCCCATACTACAGCACTTCTTTTCTTGACGACCAACTCCCAGCCCGTGATCCTCACCGTCTTTCTTCGCGCTCAGAATCGACCTACGCCGATATTGCCGCACAAGGACACTGGTCCAGCCGATCGCCGTCACCTCAGAGTCGTCAGTCGCGCTCCCCTCAACGCCGTCGCTCTCCTTCTCCGGCTTCCTCTGGACACCACCCGGGAAACTAGCCAGTGCAGCTCCAGGAGGTGAGGCTGCATTGACGACAAGGACCGCAAAACCTCTATCGACCCCTACTTCAAGAAGCAATTTGCTCGGTGTTCTCGTCGACGGCGTGCCCATTACTGCTCTCATTGATACTGGCGCCCACGTATCTGTTACGAGTTCTACGCTCCGACGCCGCGTACACAAAGTGCTGACACCTGCCGTCTCTCCTACTGTGCGAGTAGCTGACGGCACCTGAACACCTGTTCTTGGTATGTACACTGCCCGCATTACTGTTGCCGGCCACCACACTTCAGTTCTCTTCGCCGTTCTCGACGCTTGCCCACATGATTTCATTCTTGGCATTGACTTCTTGAGCGCCCACTCTGCCCTCATCGATTGTTCTTCTGGCATTTTGCTGCTCGAACTGCCATTGTGTCCTGATGACACCGCATCAAGTAACGCTCGCCTACGTTCCCTGGAGTTTCTACGACTACCCGCGCAGGCTGCTACCTACGTCCTTATGTCACCGTTTCCCCCAGTCCCTGATGGTGAATATGTGGTCGCTCCCCTCACAGATCTGATCCTTTCGCGCAACATCGCACTTCCCCATACCGTAGTGCTTATTGCCAACAACAAAACGTTGCTTCCAGTCCTCAACTTTTCTACTTCGACCCATGTTCTTCCGCAAGGAATTTCACTAGCCGAACTGTCACCTTTGGAAGAATGTATTGTTTCTGCATTCGCTGCTGACGCTGAGACCGCGACGCAACCTGCCATACCGGCGCCAACCCAAGCACTTCTGGACAAAATGATATCCCCCGACCTCCTACCTTCCCAAAGTGCAGCACTCCGTGGCGTCCTATTTTCATACCTTGACGTATTTAATGTTGCGAACAGTCCACTAGGACGTACACATGTAGTGGCCCACCGCATCGATGCTGGAGACGCCAGCCCCATTCACAAGCACCCTTACCGAGTATCTCACTCTGAGCGTGAAGTCATCCAAAAGGAGGTAGAGAAAATGCTTGATAAAGATGTTATAGAGCCTTCCTCTAGCCCTTGGGCATCCCCTGTAGTGCTTGTGAAAAAGAAGGACAACAGCTGGCGGTTCTGCGTCGATTATCACCATCTTAATCGGGTCACGAAGAAGGATGTGTATCCTCTCCCACGAATTGATGATGCGCTCGACTGCCTCCATGGTGCCAAATATTTCTCGTCGCTAGATCTCCGCTCGGGATACTGGCAAATTGCCGTCGATGACCGCGACCGCGAGAAGACCGCATTCATCACACCCGACGGCCTCTACCAATTTAAGGTTATGCCTTTTGGATTGTGTAATGCTCCTGCAACTTTTGAACGCATGATGGACACTCTTCTATGCGGTCTGAAATGGTCGACCTGTCTTTGTTATCTGGACGACGTCATCGTTTTCTCGCCCAGCTTTGACAGCCACTTCTCTCGTCTGTCGGCCATTCTCGACATCTTTCGCCGGGCTGGCCTCCAGCTCAATTCGTCTAAGTGTACCTTTGGGCGCCGCCAGATCAAATTACTTGGACACTTAGTCGACGCTACTGGTGTCCAACCAGACCCTGACAAGGTCCGTGCCGTCCGCGAGTTCCCAGTTCCACGGTCCACTCAAGAAGTATGCAGCTTTCTTGGGCTCTGCTCCTACTTTCGCCGCTTTGTTCTCAACATCGCGGGCATTGCTCGACCCCTCATGGACCTACTCAAAAAGGATGCGGCCTTTTCTTGGGGCGCGAACCAAGCGTCTTCCTTTGCGTCGTTGATTTCTGCCCTCACTACACCACCTGTGCTGGCTCATTTCGACCCGGCTGCTAGAACAGAACTTCGCACTGACGCAAGTGGCCATGGCATTGGTGCTATCCTCGCCCAAACACAGAACGGAGCCAACCGTGTGATAACGTATGCTAGTCGTCTTCTGTCACAGTCGGAGAAGAATTACACCATTACTGAGCGGGAGTGCTTAGCTCTCGTCTGGGCTGTCGCGAAGTTCCGTCCGTACCTATATGGACGGCCGTTCGTGGTCATAACAGATCATCATGCGCTCTGCTGGCTTTCAACACTCACAAAGACCCCACAAGGAGGCTCGGCCGTTGGGCATTACGATTACAGGAGTACACGTTCTCGGTAGTGTACAAATCTGGCAAGTTACACAATGACGCCGATTGCCTCTCCCGCCATCCCGTTGAACCAACCTATGTCTTGGCGATAACAGACTTCACCCATGTGGCCGCCGAACAACGTCGAGATCCATCTTTGCTCTCTCTTATTGACCGTCTGCAATCCGGCACCCTCGACCCTTCCCTCAACATGTTCTTGCTTCAGGATAACGTTCTTTACCGCCGCAACATGCACCCCGACGGCGCAGAACTCCTGCTCGTTGTCCCGCATCATCTGCGCAGGGACGTCCTCATCCAGTTTCATGACGCCCCCACTTCCGGGCACTTAGGCGTCTCCAGAACTTATGATCGCATACGACGACGCTTTTTCTGGAAGGGCCTTTATCGGTCCGTTCGCCGCTACGTAACATCTTGTGACCTGTGTCAGCGTCGGAAGAAACCTGCGACTCTACCCGCTGGTCTCCTTCAGCCAATTGACGTTCCAGCTGAGCCATTTTATCGAGTGGGCCTGGACTTGCTGGGTCCCTTTCCAATTTCCACGAAAGGCAACAAATGGATTGCAGTCGCTACGGATTATGCCACTCGATTTGCAATTACTCGAGCGTTGCCAACCAGCTGCGCCACAGACGTAGCCGACTTCCTACTGTACGACGTCATCCTCCAACATGGTGCTCCACGTCACCTACTCACAGATCGCGGTTGCTGCTTCCTGTCTCGTGTGGTTGACGATCTACTTCGATCATGTGCTACTCATCACAACTTCACGACCTCATATCACCCTCAAACTAATGGACTCACCAAACGCTCAAACCGTACACTGACCGACATGCTTTCCATGTACGTTTCCGATGACCACCATGATTGGGACGTTGCGCTCCCGTTCGTCACATTTGCATACAACTCATCGCGTCATGAAACTGCCGGCTACTCACCCTTCTATCTTCTCTTTGGACGCCATCCCTTACTACCCTTTGACACCTTGCTACCTTCTGATCCGGCCTCCACGTCCACGACTTCCTATGCGCAAGATGTCATCACGCGTGCGCTCGTCGCGCGCACAGTAGCCCGCGCTCTGCTCACGTCATCGCAGACCGCACAAAAGGCCATCTACGATCGTCGACACCGGGATACTGATTTTCCACCGGGCTCTCTCGTCCTTCTCTGGCTCCCATCTCGTCGTGTCGGCCTGTGCGAAAAGTTAATGTCGCGGTACGTTGGACCCTACCGCGTGCTGCGCCAGGTGACTCCTGTCACCTATGAGATATCTCCCATGGCATCCACCTCATCGACTGCCGCACCGCAAAGTGACATCATACATGTTTCTGCTCAAACTTTACAACTGTGATAATCCATTTTGATCACAACAGGCACCGGGACGGTGCTTCATCGGCCGGGGATAATGTTACGAGCAATGCAAAGACAAAGACTTTGTAGTGGGGCTGGGTCAGAGGCTCTCTTCTCGGACTGAAAACCTGCTGGAACCTGTGCGCTCTGTGCAGTCTTGACTAGGCAAGTGCTAGCCGTTCACGGCTAATTAAATACTCCCCGTAACAATATTGTCATTCACTGTGCGACAACTAGGAAAACAGCTCGATTAAAAGTGCACTTAATGCAAAAACACTATATGTGCCACTCTATGTCGGTACCGAACAGCATCTCAGCAGCTGCCATGCAGTGAAAGCCTACCAGGGCCTTTAATATTTTCATTCACTGTGCAAAAACTGGGAAAACAGCTTGATTAAAAGTGGACTTAATGCAAAAACACTATATGTGCCACTCTATGTCGGTACCGAACAGCATCTCAGCAGCTGCCATGCAGTGAAAGCCTACCAGGACCTTTGATATTGTCATTCACTGTGCAACAACTGGGAAAACAGCTCGATTAAAAGTGGACTTAATTCAAAAACACTATATGTGCCACTATATATCGGTACCAAACAGCATCTCAGCAGCTGCCATGCAGTGAAAGCCTACCAGGACCTTTGATATTGTCATTCACTGTGCAACAACTGGGAAAACAGCTCGATTAAAACTGGACTTAATTCAAAAACACTATATGTGCCACTATATGTCGGTACCAAACAGCATCTCAGCAGCTGCCATGCTGTGAAAGCCTACCAGGACCTTTGATATTTTCATTCACTGTGCAACAACTGGGAAAACAGCTCGATTAAAAGTGGACTTAATGCAAAAACACGATATGTGCCACTATATATCGGTACGGAACAGCATCTCATCAGCTGCCATGCAGTGAAAGCCTACCAGGACCTTTGATATTGTCATTCACTGTGCAACAACTGGGAAAACTGCTACGTCAGCACAGTCATGTCGAGTGAGCTAAACGATTCGGATTGTTGGATCGTGTGGCAGTGACCATGCTATCCTCGTTGACTCGTTTGGGACCCAGTCGGAGCCACCTGCTGCGCTGATAAACGAGATTTATTAACTAGGCGATCTTAATTTACATGACGCGAATGTTCGTTCTTCATCATGTACAATGATCAAGGCTCATTAGGCCCCTTTCACGAGATACGATATCGCATGCGAATTCCTTTCCTTGCATACGCGCTTTGCTTTTACAATGATACATAGCAAATGTATATCACAAGAAAAATCGCACCATGTGAAACCGCGCCTCTCAAGCGCCAGCGGCCGAAACGAGGATCGTCGAGTTAGTGCTCGCCAGCTCAAAATAGGCTTCCTTGGCATAAAATATTGCTCATCGCACATGCCAGTGCTATGCTGATCATACCGAATGCTAAGACAACGGCAAGCAGTCGTCAAATCAGCAAAGTCGTGACAAATTTCTTTTAAATGTTCAGCAGCTGGCCATGGCCGCTGGCATCACACAACGAGCTGTGAAACGCACATGTGTAGCACGCTTTACAGAACAAAACTTTGTCACAAATATCAAAGAAGCTGACTTACTTTACTCTCCTCACAGCTGCGACCCATTTCTTTCGCCGTTGGATCTCATAAGATTTGCCAGGAAACCTGTACAACTTTATCCTGGGCTGGCCTTCGTGGTTGTGACAGCCCTTTACGCAGCAGTATCACCGGTTCCACTTGCCTTTTTTTTTCACCTCCGACGCTTGCCAATGAAGCGCATGCCATTGCACCGTCGCAAGACGTATAAAAAAATAAGGAGGCTGGTGAACAAAGCAAAACGGCTTCAACCGTGGCCGAGACTAAATGTAGCGCGCGGGAAAGAACACTCATCGAGCCGGCCGAGCTGCGGCGCCCACTTCCCAACACTGTTGCGTCGCTGCGCCAGATGGCGCCAGAGCAGCCGCAAACTCGACTGTACGGAGCCTATACCAATGCTAGCAATGTCGGCCTTGGCGCAGTGCTTCTTCAGCGGCAGGACGGCACCGAAAGAGTGCTTGCGTACGCCAGCAGGACCCTATCCAGAACGAAGACTAACTACTCCACTACAGAAAAAGAGTGCCTCGCGGTAGTCTGGGCCATCCTCAAATTTCGCCCATATCTATACGGTCGCTGTTTCACCGTCGTCAGTGATCACCATGCACTTTCTGGCTGACTAATTTAAACGATCCAGCTGGTCGGCTAGCACGCTGGAGCCTTCGGCTCCAGGAGTTCGACTTCACTGTTGTCTACAAATCGGGGAAGCGGCACGCCGACGCCGACTGCCTGTCTCGGTCGCCTGTTGAGACTGCATTGCACGACGATGACGACGCGGCTTTTCTAGGCATGATAGACGCTGTCGCCGTTTCACGCCTGCAACGCGAGGATGCAGAACTGGTTCCTCTTATTGATTACTTAGAGGGAAAAACAAGCTGCGTGCCGAGGTTATTCGCCAGAGCGCTGCCTTCATTTTGCTTGCGTCACGACGTTCTCTACAAAAAGAACTTTTCACCCAGTGGCAGCAGCTACCTACTTGTCGTTCCCGCATCTCTACGGAACGAAGTCCTACACACCTGTCACAACGAGCCGACCGCTGGTCACTTGGGCTACTCCCGCACATTATCCAGAATTAGGCTAAAGTATTACTGGCCAAGACTTGCGCCGGTCGTGAAACGTTATGTCCAGACATGCCTGGATTGCCAGCGCCGCAAATCCCCACCCGTCAAGCCTGCTGGACTGCTGCATTCTGTTCAGATACCACAAGCGCCATTCGCACAAGTTGGCATGGACCTTTTAAGTCCATTTCCAGTGTCTTCTGCCGGCAATAGATGGATAATCGTCGTCACTGATTATCTTACCCGATACGCCGAAACAGGTGCTCTCCAGCGGGGAACAGCAGCCGAAGCAGCACGATTTTTCATCGAAGCCGTCGTCCTAAGGCATGGCGCCCCCGCAGTGGTCATTACCGACAGAGGTTCTGCTTTCACAGCCGCACTTCTGGATACCGTGTTGCGATTAAGTGGTACAACTCACCGCAAGACAACCGCTTATCACCCCCAAACCAATGGGCTGACAGAACGTTTGAAGACTCTGGCAGACATGATGAGTATGTACATCGACGTCGACCACAAGAACTGGGACGAGATTTTACCATATGTTACATTTGCGTACAACACGGCTCGCCAGGAGACAACACGCGTGACACCTTTCAGCCTCGTCTAAGGCCGGGAAGTAACAACACTGTTGGACGCGATGCTGCCACACGAGTGTGGTGATCACGAGACTGGTGCCGAGGAGTTTACGCAACGCGCCGAGGAAGCAAGGGAGCTTGCACGCTTGCGCATCCAAGCGCAACGGAACTACGATGCCAGACACTACAATCTTTGACACAGACCCGTCACGTACAACGTCGGCGACCAGGTGTGGGTTTGGACTCCTATTCGTCGGCGGGGGCTATCTGAGAAGCTCCTGCGAAGATACTTCGGGCCGTACACAGTTCTACACTGCATCAGTGACGTGAATTATGAAGTTGTGCCCAACAGTCCTTACTGCTCCAAACGCCGGCAGCATCTGCCCGAGGTTGTGCACGTGCTTCGTATGAAGCCATATTTTGCATCATGACCTCACTTTTGCACCATCACTGCACTTTCTTGGGCGCTTGGCGCTTTGGGACGATGCTTCTTTCAAAGGAGGGGCAAATGCCATATGCTATATCGTCGCCGCGGGTATGTGCCCGGCCATGGAAACGACGCTGAAGTAGCGCGCGGGTAGAAAAACAGAGACGACAACGACGTTGCATTTGCTGCTCATATAAAGTACTTGTATACGGGCTGTACGCCTGCTTCCACGTCTCCTGCGAAGTCGGGACAATATGTGCCACTATATATCGGTACCGAACAGCATCTCAGCAGCTGCCATGCAGTGAAAGCCTACCAGGACCTTTGATATTGTCATTCACTGTGCAACAACTGGGAAAACAGCTCGATTAAAAATGGACTTAATTCAAAAACACTATATGTTCCACTATATGTCGGTACCAAACAGCATCTCAGCAGCTGCCATGCTGTGAAAGCCTACCAGGACCTTTGATATTGTCATTCACTGTGCAACAACTGGGAAAACAGCTCGATTAAAAGTGGACTTAATGCAAAAACACTATATGTGCCACTATATATCGGTACCGAACAGCATCTCAGCAGCTGCCATGCAGTGAAAGCCTACCAGGACCTTTAATATTTTCATTCACTGTGCAACAACTGCGAAAACAGCTCGATTAAAAGTGGACTTAATGCAAAAACACTATATGTGCCACTATATGTCAGTACCGAACAGCATCTCAGCAGCTACCATGCAGTGAAAGCCTACCAGGACCTTTGATATTGTCATTCACTGTGCAACAACTGGGAAAACAGCTCGATTAAAAGTGGACTTAATTCAAAAACACTATATTGCCACATGCTATATCGTCGCCGCGGATATGTGCCCCTCCATGGAAACGACGCTGAAGTAGCGCGCGGGTAGAAAAACAGACGACAATGACGTTGCGTTTGCTGCTCATATAAAGTACTTGTATACGGGCTGTACGCCTGCTTCCACGTCTCCTGCGAGCTCGTGACACTGGTGGAGGTGCGGGGTAGGATTGCCTCATGCTTAGCACCCCTTCGCAGAGCCATCCATCGAACGCGGAATCGCCTTCGCTCGTCGAAACTCCGGTTCACCGGTACAGCCGCCGCCTGCTAGGCCTGACGCCCGAGTTCAACCCCTTGCAGGATCGTGCCGGACCGCGTCTAAGTACTACCACCATGGCCACTGCAACTCCATCGCAGGTGACGCTACAGCATCCTGTGGTCCCAGAAAGTTTCCATGGTGACGCCATTGAAGATGTCCAAGATTGGCTGAACCAGTTCGAGCGTGTTGCCAGTCATAATGAGTGGAGCTCCCGGCAAAAGCTGTCTTATGTCTATTTTGCTCTTCGAGACAGTGCGTGGACATGGTTTGTGAACCGGGAGAGGAGCCTGACCACATGGGATGCCTTCCGCACCCAGCTGCTAGGCACATTCACTAGCAGTGACAGAAAAGACAATGCGCAGCGCCTTCTCGAATCTCGTGTTCAGAAGCCAAATGAGAGCGTTGCCATGTTTGCAGAAGATATGGCCCGCCTTTTCTACAGAGCAGATCCTGAGATGGCCGAAGAAAAGAAGTTGCGCTATCTCTTGCGGGGAGTGAATGAGCAGCTGTTTGCCGGACTCGTGAGGAATCCACCGACGACAGTGGCTGAATTTACCAAGGAGGCTACCGCTATCGAACGGGCACTACAGCAGCGGTACCACCAATACGATCGTGCGAACTCGCCAACAATTGCTTCACTGCTACCTGAGGGCGGCGGCACATCTCTGCGTGAAGTTATCCGAGAGATTGTGCGAGAGGAGATCCGGCAGCTCGGAATTGCTCCCATGGCACCAGCGGTGGCTTCTGTCACTGATGTCGTCCGGGAGGAAGTTAGACAGGCCTTTTCTTCGCCCGACTGGCAAGCGGCGCCGCGACGATGCACATACGCGGAAGCTCTTTGTCGTCCACCTCCCGCCACTTCGATGCTGCTGACACCGTCGACCACTCCGACGCAGCCACCGCCGCCATCCCCAATGCCCTATCTTCGACAGTCACAGCCGCCGCCATCAATGCCGTATCGCCGACAGCCAATCGCTGCGCCACGGTCTTACGGAGAATTCCCTGCCGGCTATCCGCTACGAAAAACCGATTTGTGGCGCACCGCTGACCGCCGGCCGCTATGCTTTCATTGCGGTGAAGCAGGACATGTTTATCGAGCTTGCCACTACCGCGCAGCTGGGTTTCCCAGATTTCCCACCAACTATAGTTACCCTCGGTTTGACGCTCCACGTACATGCGACGACAATCCTTCCAACTTTCGACCGGAAGGTTCAACGACGCCTCGATCGCGTTCCTCATCACCGGCTCGTTACACCCAACCAACCCGTCGCGATTTTCCTGACGCCTCTAGGGGCAGGTCTCCTAGCCCGCGCCGGGGAAACTAGAGGCAGTGACCTCCGGGGGTGAGGTTGCAAACCGTCCAGCTTCCCAAGAACCCCCATCACCGACGATCGACGACTCTACGACTCCGACGATTCCAACCACACCACATGTAACAGACGCCGTCAGCGCCGATCTTGTCGTTAGCATTGACGGCCACCAAGTGGCCGCTCTCGTTGACACTGGTTCGCATTTTTCGATAATGAGTCTAAAGCTAGCCGACAGACTAAGAAAGTGAAGACGCCCTGGACCGGGCCCAACATCAGAACTGCCGGGGGCCAGTTGATGACGCCGATTGGAAAATGCACAGCCAGAATCATAATCGCCGGTTCAGCCTTCGTTGCCACCCTCGTCATTCTCTTTGAGTGCTGTAAAGAACTTATTTTGGGAATGGATTTCTTGAGGGAGTACGGTGCAGTTATTAATGTCCGCGACCGCATGGTGACATTTGCTACGAGCTCCGAAGACGTCGACCCCACGGATGACCAGCGACCGCGTTTACGTATCGCCGACGACGACATCACGCTTCCGCCGCGAAGTTGATGTATGGTGTTTAATGGCGCAAGGGCCAAGTATGGCCAAAGAGCGCCATGCCAGTGTTTGTGAGTTTGCAGTGGAGTGATGAATTCTGAGAAATAGATGAGGCGTGGCTGTAAAGGGGCCTAAAAATAATCGCTGTAAAGTGCGTAAAATATACATGTACTAAAATCATGGCAATGACTAAATGAGGTGTACTATGCAATGAAGAATGCATTGAGAAAGAATGACACGATATTTAAAATATTTAAGATGCACTAATTGGCAAGAAGCACAACTGCCTAGACAGAGCCCTTGAACCACAAGGGCCTGGAGGCATGTGCTATAAAAAAAACTATCACAGCGGCATCCTCTAGAGAGAGGATGCGCTACGAACTTATTGGACTAATAACATGTAGCACAACATCGCTCAAAAAGCCAAGGATTGCATTGGCATTAAAAAGTGGTTCTTCACCAATAAACATCATGGGATGAAGAGGGATATGATAGCGGTATGCCACAGGAAAATGTTTTCTTCTCTCCGGTTCGGCTTCCCGACATTCCAGCAGGACGTGGAGGACGGTCAGCCTCTCACCACATCTACCACAGGTTGGTGGTTCATCACCAGTAAGCAAAAAATTGTGGGTGCCGTACGTGTGTCCTATTCTAAGACGGCAGAATATGACGTCAATTCGTCGTGTTTTCGTTGCTGAGGGCCGGAAACCTAACTGTGGTTTAATCATGTGAAGTTTATTACTTGTTTCAGCGTCCCACAAGCGTTGCCAGTGGCTTCGCAATTTCTTTCGCAAGAAAGGTTTCAAGTCTGTTGCAGGAACAGCTACTGTATGATTACTAGTGTGTGATGTCGCTGATGTGGCCATTTGGTCTGCTTGCACATTACCCTCAATGCCTCTATGGCCCGGCACCCAGCATATTATTACATGCTGGTTTGCTACATACGCTCTGCATAGGGCGGAATAGAGCTCAATGAGTACAGGATTTTTGTGCTTGCAAAGTGACATCAGGGCTTTCACAACGCTTAGAGAGTCTGTAAATATAACTGTTTTTTGAAGTTTTGTTTTCGTTATATGATTCACAGCCGACAATAGTGCATAGGCCTCAGCCGTAAAGATACTTGTTTGTGGGTGGAGTACACCGCATTCAGAGAAAGATAGGCCGACGGCTGCATAAGAAACCCCGGCATGTGATCTAGAAGCGTCAGTGTAAAACTCTGTACACGAGTACTTGGATTGAAGCTCTAGGAAATGCATTTTAATCTGTGCCTCTGGAGCGTATTTCGTGACCTCTACGAACGATGTGTCACACTCTATGATCTGCCACTGCCACGGCGGTAATAGTTTAGCAGGAGGCATAGGTCGATGTTCAAGCAATGGAACACCCATTTGCTCACTAAGATTCCTTACACGTAATGAGAACGGTTTTCTCGCTGCAGGTCGGTTATGGAAGAGTGTAGCAGTGGTCATATCGTTTATGGTGGAATAAGAAGGATGTTCATTGTTTGCTTGTACTGTCAGAAAATACGTGAAACTGCTATATGATCGCTGCAGATGGAGTGACCACTGGTTCGACTCTACATAGAGGCTCTGGATCGGGCTTGTTCGGAAAGCACCGGTTGCGAGGCGGATACCTAAATGGTGAACGGGGTCTAGTATTTTTAATGCACTTGGCGTTGCAGAGTTATAAATTATAGCTCCGTAATCAAGGCGTGAGCGGACAAGACTGTTGTACAAGTTTAGGAGGCATTTTCGATCACTACCCCATGTTGTGTGCGAGAGAATTTTTAAAAGGTTCATAGTCTTCAGACACTTTGTCTTCAGATATTTAAGATGGGGGATGAAGGTAAGCTTAGAGTCCAGAATTATGCCCAGAAATTTATGTTCACTGCTCATGGATAGTTCCTCTCGATTGATCGTGAGATTTGTCACCGGTGTCACGCCTCTTTTGTTTGAGAAGAGTATGCATGTACTTTTCTGTGCTTTTATTTTGAACCCATTTACATCCGCCCATTTCGACAATTTATGTAATCCAAGCTGCACCTGTCGTTCACAGATAGCGATGTTACATGATTTGAAACCTATCTGTACGTCATCGACATACACAGAATAAAACATGCTGCGTGGAATCACTGTATGCAGGGAGTTCATTTTTACAATGAAGAGTGTGCAACTAAGCACACCCCCTTGCGGCACGCCAGCCTCCTGGGTGAACGTTCTAGATAACACATTGCCCACTCTTACGCGAAACGTGCGGTTAGACAAGTAGCTTTCGACTGTGTTAAACATATTACCGCGGACCCCCATCGCAGAGAGATCTCGCAGAATCCCGAAGCGCCATGTCGTGTCGTACGCTTTCTCTAAATCTATAAATACAGAAAGTAAAAACTGTTTATGAATAAACGCATCTCTGATGTTTGCCTCGATGCGAACAAGGTGGTCTATTGTCGACCTACCTTCTCGGAATCCACACTGGAAGGGGTCTAGTATTTTGTTATTTTCTAGGAAACTGATTAAACGCCGGTTTATCAT
This sequence comes from Dermacentor silvarum, assembly GCF_013339745.2. Classification (NCBI taxonomy): domain Eukaryota; kingdom Metazoa; phylum Arthropoda; class Arachnida; order Ixodida; family Ixodidae; genus Dermacentor; species Dermacentor silvarum. Next base: position 224,194,676 of record NC_051157.2, read on the forward strand.
TTTTTCATACAGCTTGCACAGGCAGCTTGTTAGAGCTATTGGCCTGTAGCTGCTGGCTAAGGACGGGTCTTTGCCTTGTTTAAGAACCGGTATGACTATGGCTTCTTTCCATGAGGACGGAATACAGCCAGCCGCCCACATGGCATTAAAAAGAGACAGGAGTGTTGTCAGTGTTTCGGGGTGTAAGTACCTAATCATTTCGTACATGACACGATCGCCACCTGGCGCCGAGTTGTTACAACAAGCGAGAGATGCTTTAAGTTCGGCTAAGCTAAATGGTTGATTGTAAGCCTCACTCGAAGAACCCCTGCGGTTAAGAGGCTGCCGCTCTTCGCGTTCTTTAAACTTCAGGAAAGTGTCTGTATAATGCGATTCACTTGATACATATTGAAAGTGTTCACCTAGACAATCCGCCTGGTCTTCCAGGCTATCACCTTGGCTACTTACTAAGGGTAGAGGATGTGACTCCCGGCCTATTAGTTTATTTACCCTATTCCAGACTTTTGTTTCGTCGGTGTATGAATTTATACTGGAAATGTACCTTTCCCAACTCTCTCTCTTTGCACGTCGACGCGTTCTTCTGCCCTGTGACTTTGCTTGTTTAAAATTTATCAGGTTTTCAGCTGTTGGGGAGTTGCGAAACAATCCCCAGGCTTTGTTTTGCTTTTTACATGCTTTCTGGCATTCATCATTCCACCAAGGCAGGCGACGTTTATTAGCTAGTCCATTAGTTTGTTGTATGCACCTTTCAGCAGCGTCAATGATAAAACCTGTTATATATGCCACAGCATCGTCTATGTTAAAAGAGGCAATGTCATCACGGCTTAAATATGTTATTTGTCGGAAAAGTTCCCAGTTAGCCGAGTCAACCTTCCATCGGGGAACGTGTGGCGAGCATCTATCATGTTCTGTTAAGCCTAGCATAATTGGGAAGTGGTCGCTCCCAAAGGGGTTCTTGAGAACAGACCACTCCAGGTATGGCATTAGTGTACTCGATGCTATACTTAAGTCAATGGATGAATATGTGTTATGTGTAATGCTGTAATACGTAGGCTCTTTCTTGTTAAGTAATGATGCGCCTGAAGAAAACAGAAAATTTTCAATCAGGCGACCTCTCGCATCGCAACGTGAGTCTCCCCACAAAGTGTTATGTGCGTTGAAATCTCCGACAACTATGTATGGCTCCGGAAGTTCATTTATGTAGTTTTGGAATTCGGTTTTATGTAGTTGATAATTGGGAGGGATGTATATAGAGCTGACAGTGACCAGCTTGTCGAACAACACCCCTCGGACAGCAACTGCCTCTAGGGGCGTACGAAGTTTTAGTTCCCGGCAGGCAATACCTCTGTCGACTACAATAGCCACACCACCGGAAGACACGACTGTGTCATCGCGGTCCTTACGAAAAATGGCGTATTGTCGGAGAAAATCTGTTTGCGTGTGTTTGAGGTGTGTTTCTTGGACACACAGCACCTTTGGATTATACTTATGTAGGAGTTCTTTGATGTCATCGAGATTGTGGAGGAGTCCTCGGACATTCCACTGTAATATTTGTGTATCCATGTTGAATGTGGGTTTTGTGCTGTGTGTTAAGAAAGAGGAATTACTTCACAGAGCCCTTTCCGGGCGCCGTGATGCGGTGTTTTTCTTGTTTGGAGCGATCGCGAGACTCTCGCGGCTCCTTAGGCGCAAGTGGCGCCGTCTGGCTGGTTGTTGTGTCCATAGCCTCTTGCGAGGCGCTGGACACGCGCTCTTGCGAGCGGTTGGTTTGACGAGAAGGCCTCGCCTCGAGAGACGAGGCCCTCGAGGCCACCAGCCCGGAGGTCGATGGCCCCTTCTTGTGAGTTGGCAGAGCAGCGCTAGCTGCACCCGCCGAGGGAGCGGATGGCGTCGCCGCCGGCCCACTGCGCGTGTGCCAGACAGCCGCCGGGGGCCGATGTGGCGCTGCCCCCTGACGCGCCACTTCGGCAAAGCTGGTTTTTGGCAGGTACGATACCCGCCTGCGTGCCTCCTTGAAAGTTATGTTTTCTTTTACTTTGATCGTGACTATTTCTTTCTCTTTCTTCCAAGACGGGCATGACCGCGAGTATGCGGCATGCTCGCCATCACAGTTGACACAGTGTGGAGTGTTTTCGCACGTTTCAGAGGCATGGTCACCGGAACTACATTTAGCACATGTTTGTCGGCCTCGGCAGTTCTGAGAACTGTGGCCGAAACGCTGGCACTTGAAGCAACGAAGAGGATTTGGTACATAGGGTCTGACCCGTAGCTTGATGTATCCGGCCTCGATGGATTCGGGCAGAACACTTGAGTTAAAGGTAAGTATCAGGTGCCTGGTCTGGATTTCCTTGCCGTCGCGCCTCATCTTAATTCGTTTAACATTGATTACATTCTGCTCACTGAAACCCTCTAGGAGTTCAGCCTCACTCAGCTGCAACAGGTCATCATCTGATACAACGCCACGGGTGGTATTCATGGTACGGTGCTGGGTTACGGTTACTTGAGCATCTCCAAATGATACTAGGTTTGGAAGTTTCTCGTACTGTTTGAGATCACGGAGCTCCAAGAGGAGATCCCCGCTTGCCATCCTGGATGCTTTATAGCCTGGTCCAAAAATATCCGTCAAAGACTTTGAGACAAGGAAAGGTGAAATTGTTCGTACTGATGTATCCGACTTTTGAGCATGAATAACATGAAAGCGGGGGAAGTTATGCGTTTGGCGTCCAAAAAATTGGAAAACATCTTCGGTGCGCCCTCTTTTCTGACGGCGATCATGGAGTGGGGGGAATGGTTCAGCCATAAGTATTGGTGCATTTTTCGGCAGCGACGCCAGCCACCCACCATGGAGCCCAACGAGGGGACGCTGCAGAAACTGGAAAAGCCAGGTCCTGCAAACGCCAGCTGTACGCCACTACTATAACCAAATATGGAGTATCCAAGGCTGGCTATCCACACAAGGTTAACCCTAGCTGCCTGGGAAAACGGAAGTAAAAGGGAAGTGAAAAGAAGACAGGATAGATTGAAAGTGAGAGAGAAAGACGAAGATTTAAGAGGAGGACAGGAAAAGGCAACTGCCGATTTCCCCTGGGTGGGTCAGCCCAGGGGTGCCGTCTATGTGAAGCAGAGGCCGAAGGGGTGTGTTGCCTCCGCCGGGGGGCCTTAAAGGTCCGAACACCCGGCATCAGCTCAACCCCCAGGATCCCCCTTTCCCCAGACACGGCTAAGCCACGCACGGCTACACGCGGGAGGGTCCAACCCTCATGTGCTCGGGTCCGTGGTGTCGCAACACACCAAACGCCTGCTTACGCAGACGCCCCTGCGGGGCCGCCGCGAAGTTGTTCCCTCGTGCCTGTCATCTGCGATAACTTGCACTCCGGGCCTGGCGTCGCTGAACACATCAACGCACTAGTACTGAGTCGGCGTTTCCGTCGCCAGGGCCGTAATTAATGTACTCGACGGACATGCTGAACTCCTGCTGACGAATTTTAGCAGGGAACGTCGACAGATTGTTAAAGGCACTGCTGTTGCTTACTTCGACGAAATTGCCCCAATACAAGACTGCCTCTCAGTGCAGCACGCGGCGTCCACCGCGCCTATGCCTGCACCTGTGGTTGATGTCAGTCGAACTTTATCGCCCATCGAACGCAAGAGCCTGCTTGAGCTCATCAATGAGTTTAACAGCTGCTTCGCATCAACGTCAAGAGTTAGCCAGACGCCGCTCACCAAGCACCGTATTATCACCGAAGACGACGCAAGACCCATCCGGCAGAATCCTTATCGTGTAGCACCAAAAGAGCGGGAGGCAATCCAAAAACAAGTGAAGACGATGCTTGAGGACGGAGTTATTCGGCCATCTAAGAGTCCGTGGGCATCGCCTGTCGTATTGGTGAAAAAGAAGGACGGTAGTCTGCGCTTCTGCGTCGACTATCGAAAACTCAACCAGATCACAAAGAAAGACGTTTATCCGCTACCGCGTATCGATGATTCACTGGACCGGCTACGAAACGCACGTTACTTTTCGTCGATGGACTTGAAAAGCGGCTACTGGCAAATCAAAGTTGATGACAGAGACCGTGAAAAGACCGCTTTTGTGACACCCGATGGACTTTATGAATTTCAGGTGCTTCCCTTCGGTTTGTGTTCTGCGCCAGCAACGTTTCAATGACTCATGGACACGGTACTCTCAGGCCTCAAATGGCAAACCTGCCTAGTGTACCTCGACGACGGGATTGTTTTCTCCGCCACGTTCGACGAACACTTACGGAGACTGAAGACGGTCTTTGAGGCAATACGCTCAGCAGGCCCAACTTTGAAACCGGAAAAGTGCCATTTTGGTTTTGAGGAACTTCAATTCCTCGGTCACGTGGTTAGTCATGAGGGTGTTCGACCTGACCCTGATAAAATCGCTGCCGTCGCTAATTTCCCGACGCCATCTGATAAAAAGGCCGTGCGACGTTTTCTGGGCCTTTGCGCCTACTACCGGCGGTTTATTGCAGACTTTTCGCGCATCGCGTGTACATTAACACATATCACCCGCGAAGATGTCCCCTTCGTGTGGGGCGAAGAGCAGCAACGGGCATTTGACGAGCTACGGCAGCGGCTGCAGACTCCTCCTGTGCTCGCACACTTTGATGAAGACGCCCCGACGATTCTTCATAGGCTCCGTACAGTGAACAGGCGGCGCTGCTGCGCAGCAGCGGTGGCGCGATGCTCAGAGTCGCATGTGGCGGCCGGCGCGAACCTGGGAAGGGGGGAAGACAGCGAGATTTCGGAACTACGTATACACGCCTCCGAAAGCCGCACGTATATCCGCGATCCGCTTTCTTTTTTGTGCGTGTGTGTACGTGAAAGTACAAGCGTGGCCCTCTGTGATGGCACAAATAGTTTTTGCGGGGATCAGGCCTATTAAAGGAATAGACGATTACTTTCACGGTGCAGCGTTAACCAGCAGAGACAAGCTCTACGCTGCTTCGCATGTTGCTTGTGTGAAAGACGGCGTGGACGTTCACGCGAAGTGCCGTTCGCAACAGGGAAAGCAAGTATACGACGTCATCCTTCACGTGAGTAAAGCTTACTGTTATACTAAAATTGAAGTCACTAAACTGGCACCCTGAAAACGTGACACCCTGAAACCGATTTTTAATCGACGCCTCACTGTTGGCAATGCATGCCTCATTTCGCTCCGGCGCATTGTACGCCGCGGCCTATCGTTTGATGCCCCTGTCACACTGTTACTTTAGATTGTCATACAGCTCGATCTGGACCGCGTGCAGCTACACGCTCACTCGTAGGCTGTCGTCAGCACAGTCATGTCGAGTGAGCTAAACGATTCGGATTGTTGGATCGTGTGGCAGTGACCATGCTATCCTCGTTGACTCGTTTGGGACCCAGTCGGAGCCACCTGCTGCGCTGATAAACGAGATTTATTAACTAGGCGATCTTAATTTACATGACGCGAATGTTCGTTCTTCATCATGTACAATGATCAAGGCTCATTAGGCCCCTTTCACGAGATACGATATCGCATGCGAATTCCTTTCCTTGCATACGCGCTTTGCTTTTACAATGATACATAGCAAATGTATATCACAAGAAAAATCGCACCATGTGAAACCGCGCCTCTCAAGCGCCAGCGGCCGAAACGAGGATCGTCGAGTTAGTGCTCGCCAGCTCAAAATAGGCTTCCTTGGCATAAAATATTGCTCATCGCACATGCCAGTGCTATGCTGATCATACCGAATGCTAAGACAACGGCAAGCAGTCGTCAAATCAGCAAAGTCGTGACAAATTTCTTTTAAATGTTCAGCAGCTGGCCATGGCCGCTTGCATCACACAACGAGCTGTGAAACGCACATGTGTAGCACGCTTTACAGAACAAAACTTTGTCACAAATATCAAAGAAGCTGACTTACTTTACTCTCCTCACAGCTGCGACCCATTTCTTTCGCCGTTGGATCTCATAAGATTTGCCAGGAAACCTGTACAACTTTATCCTGGGCTGGCCTTCGTGGTTGTGACATCCCTTTACGCAGCAGTATCACCGGTTCCACTTGCCTTTTTTTTTCACCTCCGACGCTTGCCAATGAAGCGCATGCCATTGCACCGTCGCAAGACGTATAAAAAAAATAAGGAGGCTGGTGAACAAAGCAAAACGGCTTCAACCGTGGCCGAGACTAAATGTAGCGCGCGGGAAAGAACACTCATCGAGCCGGCCGAGCTGCGGCGCCCACTTCCCAACACTGTTGCGTCGCTGCGCCAGATGGCGCCAGAGCAGCCGCAAACTCGACTGTACGGAGCCAATACCAATGCTAGCAATGTCGGCTTTGGCGCAGTGCTTCTTCAGCGGCAGGACGGCACCAAAAGAGTGCTTGCGTACGCCAGCAGGACCCTATCCAGAACGGAGACTAACTACTCCACTACAGAAAAAGAGTGCCTCGCGGTAGTCTGGGCCATCCTCAAATTTCGCCCATATCTATACGGTCGCTGTTTCAACCGTCGTCAGTGATCACCATGCACTTTGCTGGCTGACTAATTTAAAAGATCCAGCTGGTCGGCTAGCACGCTGGAGCCTTCGGCTCCAGGAGTTCGACTTCACTGTTGTCTACAAATCGGGGAAGCGGCACGCCGACGCCGACTACCTGTCTCGGTCGCCTGTTGAGACTGCATTGCACGACGATGACGACGCGGCTTTCTAGGCATGATAGACGCTGTCACCGTTTCACGCCTGCAACGCGAGGATGCAGAACTGGTTCCTCTTATTGATTACTTAGAGGGAAAAACAAGCTGCGTGCCGAGGTTATTCGCCAGAGCGCTGCCTTCATTTTGCTTGCGTCACGACGTTCTCTACAAAAAGAACTTTTCACCCAGTGGCAGCAGCTACCTACTTGTCGTTCCCGCATCTCTACGGAACGAAGTCCTACACACCTGTCACATGAGCCGACCGCTGGTCACTTGGGCTACTCCCGCACATTATCCAGAATTAGGCTAAAGTATTACTGGCCAAGACTTGCGCCGTCGTGAAACGTTATGTCCAGACATGCCTGGATTGCCAGCGCCGCAAAACCCCACCCGTCAAGCCTGCTGGACTGCTGCATTCTGTTCAGATACCACAAGCGCCATTCGCACAGTGTCTTCTGCCGGCAATAGATGGTTAATCGTCGTCACTGATTATCTACCCGATACGCCGAAACAGGTGCTCTCCAGCGGGGAACAGCAGCCGAAGCAGCACGATTTTCATCGAAGCCGTCGTCCTAAGGCATGGCGCCCCCGCAGTGGTCATTACCGACACAGGTTCTGCTTTCACAGCCGCACTTCTGGATACCGTGTTGCGATTAAGTGGTACAACTCACCGCAAGACAACCGCTTATCACCCACAAACCAATGGGCTGACAGAACGTTTGAATAAGACTCTGGCAGACATGATGAGTATGTACATCGACGTCGACCACAAGAACTGGGACGAGATTTTACCATATGTTACATTTGCGTACAACACGGCTCGCCAGGAGACAACACGCGTGACACCTTTCAGCCTCGTCTAAGGCCGGGAAGTAACAACACTGTTGGACGCGATGCTGCCACACGAGTGTGGTGATCACGAGACTGGTGCCGAGGAGTTTACGCAACGCGCCGAGGAAGCAAGGGAGCTTGCACGCTTGCGCATCCAAGCGCAACGGAACTACGATGCCAGGACACTACAATCTTTGAACACAGACCCGTCCGTACAACGTCGGCGACCAGGTGTGGGTTTGGACTCCTATTCGTCGGCGGGGGCTATCTGAGAAGCTCCTGCGAAGATACTTCGGGCCGTCACAGTTCTACACTGCATCAGTGACGTGAATTATGAAGTTGTGCCCGACAGTCCTTACTGCTCCAAACGCCGGCAGCATCTGCCCGAGGTTGTGCACGTGCTTCGTATGAAGCCATATTTTGCATCATGACCTCACTTTTGCACCATCACTGCACTTTCTTGGGCGCTTGGCGCTTTGGGACGATGCTTCTTTCAAAGGAGGGGCAAATGCCATATGCTATATCATCGCCGCGGGTATGTGCCCGGCCATGGAAACAACGCTGAAGTAGCGCGCGGGTAGAAAAACAGAGACGACAACGACGTTGCGTTTGCTGCTCATATAAGTACTTGTATATGGGCTGTACGCCTGCTTCCACGTCTCCTGCGAGGTCGTGACAATATGTGCCACTATATATCGGTACCGAACAGCATCTCAGCAGCTGCCATGCAGTGAAAGCTACCAGGACCTTTGATATTGTCATTCACTGTGCAACAACTGGGAAAACAGCTCGAAAAAGTGGACTTAATTCAAAAACACTATATGTACCACTATATATCGGTACCGAACAGCATCTCAGCAGCTGCCATGCTGTGAAAGCCTACCAGGACCTTTGATATTGTCATTCACTGTGCAACAACTGGGAAAACAGCTAGAATAAAAGTGGACTTAATTCAAAACACTATATGTGCCACTATATATCGGTACCGAACAGCATCTCAGCAGCTGCCATGCAGTGAAAGCCTACCAGGACCTTTAATATGGTCATTCACTGTGCAACAACTGGGAAAACAGCTCGATTAAAAAGTGGACCTAATGCAAAAAACACTATATGTGCCACTATATGTCGGTACCGAACAGCATCTCAGCAGCTGCCATGCAGTGAAAGCCTACCAGGACCTTTAATATTTCATTCACTGTGCAACAATGGGAAAACAGCTAGATTAAAAGTGGACTTAATGCGAAAACACTATATGTGCCACTATATGTCGGTACCGAACAGCATCTCAGCAGCTGCCATGCAGTGAAAGCCTACCAGGACCTTTGATATTGTCATTCACTGTGCAACAACTGGGAAAACAGCTCGATTAAAAGTGGACTTAATGCAAAACACTATATGTGCCAATATATCGTACGAACGGCATGTCAGCAGCTGCCATGCTGTGAAAGCCTACCAGGACTTTGTATTGTCATTCACTGTGCAACAACTGGGAAAACAGCTCGATTAAAAGTGGACTTAATGCAAAAACACTATATGTGCCACTATATGTCGTACCAAACAGCATCTCAGCAGCTGCCATGCTGTGAAAGCCTACCAGGACCTTTGATATTGTCATTCACTGTGCAACAACTGGGAAAACAGCTCGATTAAAAGTGGACTAATTCAAAAACATTATATGTGCCACTATATATCGGTACCGAACAGCATCTTAGCAGCTGCCATGAGTGAAAGCCTACCAGGACCTTTGATATGTCATTCACTGTGCGACAACTGGGAAAACAGCTCGATTAAAAGCGGACTTAATGCAAAAAACTATTTGTGCCACTATATGTCGGTACCAAACAGCATCTCAGCAGCTGCCATGCAGTGAAAGCCTACCAGGACCTTTAATTGTCACGAGCAATGGCAAAGACAAAGACATTGTAGTGGGGCTGGGTCAGAGGCTCTCTTGTCAGACTGAAAACCTGCTGGAACCTGTGCGCTCTGTGCAGTCTTGACTAGGCAAGTGCTAGCCGTTCACGGCTAATTAAATACTCTCCGTAACATCTTTTTGGTGGAGGTTGCGGGCTCTATTCCACCCAGCCCTGGATCCTCGGTGCGGACGCCACGTTTCTCCCGCCTCCATGGCCGAAGACAGTACGCAGTCATCGCAGCCCGCGCCCGCGGCGCTGGCAACCGTTGTCCTTTCGCAGCCCCTCGACCCCGGCACGTTTTGCGGCACGGACAACAAAGACGTCGACGATCGGCTCCTATTGTACGAGTGCGTCAGCAGGCACCACAGGTGGGATGAGACTCTAATGCTTGCCAACATCATTTTCTACCTATGGGGCACGGCTCGGGTGTGGTTTAACACGCAAGAAGAAGAACCTACAAGTTGGGACCTATGCAAGGAGAAGATGCGTGCATTGTTTGGCCGATCGGCCGCGCGCCAAATGACAGCCCAGCACGAGCTGGCGGCCAGAGCTCAGACGTCCAGGGAGTCGTACGTCGCATACATTCAAGACGTACTAGCCTTGTGCTGTACAATTGACAAAGACATGCCAGAGACGGACAAGGTTGGCCACGTGTTGAAAGGCATAGCTGACAATGCCTTCAACATCCTCATGTGTAAGAACTGCACCACGGTTGACTTTATTATCACTGAATGCCGGCGGTTTTAACAGGCTAAAAGCAGGCGGATTACTCAGCGCTTTCACATACTCCCGAATACAGCTGCGACCTCCTCGTGCGATGATCCCGTGACGCCCCCTCCATTCTCGCCGCCTAACAACTTGGCCAGGATTGTTAGCCAGGAGCTCGAAGCCATGGCTCCAGCCGCTTATCAGGCACCTGCTCACGACCATTTGGCAACAATATCTCTCATTCAGGCCGTCGTACGTCAGGAGGTTGCCAATAGGGCGTCGTATTTCCACAAGCCCCCAGTTACTTCCCTCCACCCATGTGCGCTTCCGGTCCTCCCACTGAACACCACACCGCCCCAATTGTTGCTGCTGCCGCTTCCGCTCCCCGGTTCACACCCCGCTACCGCAACCCTTCTGAGTGGAGGACGCCTGACAATCGACCAATCTGTTTTTCTTGCTCTCGCATCGGCCACATTTCACGCCACTGCCGCAATCGTCGGAATTACCGACCAAGTTTCCCCGGTGACCGCCGCCAAGATCGTGGCCCATACTACAGCACTTCTTTTCTTGACGACCAACTCCCAGCCCGTGATCCTCACCGTCTTTCTTCGCGCTCAGAATCGACCTACGCCGATATTGCCGCACAAACACTGGTCCAGCCGATCGCCGTCACCTCAGAGTCGTCAGTCGCGCTCCCTCAACGCCGTCGCTCTCCTTCTCCGGCTTCCTCTGGACACCACCCGGGAAACTAGCCAGTGCAGCTCCAGGAGGTGAGGCTGCATTGACGACAAGGACCGCAAAACCTCTATCGACCCCTACTTCAAGAAGCAATTTGCTCGGTGTTCTCGTCGACGGCGTGCCCATTACTGCTCTCATTGATACTGGCGCCCACGTATCTGTTACGAGTTCTACGCTCCGACGCCGCGTACACAAAGTGCTGACACCTGCCGTCTCTCCTACTGTGCGAGTAGCTGACGGCACCTGAACACCTGTTCTTGGTATGTACACTGCCCGCATTACTGTTGCCGGCCACCACACTTCAGTTCTCTTCGCCGTTCTCGACGCTTGCCCACATGATTTCATTCTTGGCATTGACTTCTTGAGCGCCCACTCTGCCCTCATCGATTGTTCTTCTGGCATTTTGCTGCTCGAACTGCCATTGTGTCCTGATGACACCGCATCAAGTAACGCTCGCCTACGTTCCCTGGAGTTTCTACGACTACCCGCGCAGGCTGCTACCTACGTCCTTATGTCACCGTTTCCCCCAGTCCCTGATGGTGAATATGTGGTCGCTCCCCTCACAGATCTGATCCTTTCGCGCAACATCGCACTTCCCCATACCGTAGTGCTTATTGCCAACAACAAAACGTTGCTTCCAGTCCTCAACTTTTCTACTTCGACCCATGTTCTTCCGCAAGGAATTTCACTAGCCGAACTGTCACCTTTGGAAGAATGTATTGTTTCTGCATTCGCTGCTGACGCTGAGACCGCGACGCAACCTGCCATACCGGCGCCAACCCAAGCACTTCTGGACAAAATGATATCCCCCGACCTCCTACCTTCCCAAAGTGCAGCACTCCGTGGCGTCCTATTTTCATACCTTGACGTATTTAATGTTGCGAACAGTCCACTAGGACGTACACATGTAGTGGCCCACCGCATCGATGCTGGAGACGCCAGCCCCATTCACAAGCACCCTTACCGAGTATCTCACTCTGAGCGTGAAGTCATCCAAAAGGAGGTAGAGAAAATGCTTGATAAAGATGTTATAGAGCCTTCCTCTAGCCCTTGGGCATCCCCTGTAGTGCTTGTGAAAAAGAAGGACAACAGCTGGCGGTTCTGCGTCGATTATCACCATCTTAATCGGGTCACGAAGAAGGATGTGTATCCTCTCCCACGAATTGATGATGCGCTCGACTGCCGTCATGGTGCCAAATATTTCTCGTCGCTAGATCTCCGCTCGGGATACTGGCAAATTGCCGTCGATGACCGCGACCGCGAGAAGACCGCATTCATCACACCGACGGCCTCTACCAATTTAAGGTTATGCCTTTTGGATTGTGTAATGCTCCTGCAACTTTTGAACGCATGATGGACACTCTTCTATGCGGTCTGAAATGGTCGACCTGTCTTTGTTATCTGGACGACGTCATCGTTTTCTCGCCCAGCTTTGACAGCCACTTCTCTCGTCTGTCGGCCATTCTCGACATCTTTCGCCGGGCTGGCCTCCAGCTCAATTCGTCTAAGTGTACCTTTGGGCGCCGCCAGATCAAATTACTTGGACACTTAGTCGACGCTACTGGTGTCCAACCAGACCCTGACAAGGTCCGTGCCGTCCGCGAGTTCCCAGTTCCACGGTCCACTCAAGAAGTATGCAGCTTTCTTGGGCTCTGCTCCTACTTTCGCCGCTTTGTTCTCAACATCGCGGGCATTGCTCGACCCCTCATGGACCTACTCAAAAAGGATGCGGCCTTTTCTTGGGGCGCGAACCAAGCGTCTTCCTTTGCGTCGTTGATTTCTGCCCTCACTACACCACCTGTGCTGGCTCATTTCGACCCGGCTGCTAGAACAGAACTTCGCACTGACGCAAGTGGCCATGGCATTGGTGCTATCCTCGCCCAAACACAGAACGGAGCCAACCGTGTGATAACGTATGCTAGTCGTCTTCTGTCACAGTCGGAGAAGAATTACACCATTACTGAGCGGGAGTGCTTAGCTCTCGTCTGGGCTGTCGCGAAGTTCCGTCCGTACCTATATGGACGGCCGTTCGTGGTCATAACAGATCATCATGCGCTCTGCTGGCTTTCAACACTCACAAAGACCCCACAAGGAGGCTCGGCCGTTGGGCATTACGATTACAGGAGTACACGTTCTCGGTAGTGTACAAATCTGGCAAGTTACACAATGACGCCGATTGCCTCTCCCGCCATCCCGTTGAACCAACCTATGTCTTGGCGATAACAGACTTCACCCATGTGGCCGCCGAACAACGTCGAGATCCATCTTTGCTCTCTCTTATTGACCGTCTGCAATCCGGCACCCTCGACCCTTCCCTCAACATGTTCTTGCTTCAGGATAACGTTCTTTACCGCCGCAACATGCACCCCGACGGCGCAGAACTCCTGCTCGTTGTCCCGCATCATCTGCGCAGGGACGTCCTCATCCAGTTTCATGACGCCCCCACTTCCGGGCACTTAGGCGTCTCCAGAACTTATGATCGCATACGACGACGCTTTTTCTGGAAGGGCCTTTATCGGTCCGTTCGCCGCTACGTAACATCTTGTGACCTGTGTCAGCGTCGGAAGAAACCTGCGACTCTACCCGCTGGTCTCCTTCAGCCAATTGACGTTCCAGCTGAGCCATTTTATCGAGTGGGCCTGGACTTGCTGGGTCCCTTTCCAATTTCCACGAAAGGCAACAAATGGATTGCAGTCGCTACGGATTATGCCACTCGATTTGCAATTACTCGAGCGTTGCCAACCAGCTGCGCCACAGACGTAGCCGACTTCCTACTGTACGACGTCATCCTCCAACATGGTGCTCCACGTCACCTACTCACAGATCGCGGTTGCTGCTTCCTGTCTCGTGTGGTTGACGATCTACTTCGATCATGTGCTACTCATCACAACTTCACGACCTCATATCACCCTCAAACTAATGGACTCACCAAACGCTCAAACCGTACACTGACCGACATGCTTTCCATGTACGTTTCCGATGACCACCATGATTGGGACGTTGCGCTCCCGTTCGTCACATTTGCATACAACTCATCGCGTCATGAAACTGCCGGCTACTCACCCTTCTATCTTCTCTTTGGACGCCATCCCTTACTACCCTTTGACACCTTGCTACCTTCTGATCCGGCCTCCACGTCCACGACTTCCTATGCGCAAGATGTCATCACGCGTGCGCTCGTCGCGCGCACAGTAGCCCGCGCTCTGCTCACGTCATCGCAGACCGCACAAAAGGCCATCTACGATCGTCGACACCGGGATACTGATTTTCCACCGGGCTCTCTCGTCCTTCTCTGGCTCCCATCTCGTCGTGTCGGCCTGTGCGAAAAGTTAATGTCGCGGTACGTTGGACCCTACCGCGTGCTGCGCCAGGTGACTCCTGTCACCTATGAGATATCTCCCATGGCATCCACCTCATCGACTGCCGCACCGCAAAGTGACATCATACATGTTTCTGCTCAAACTTTACAACTGTGATAATCCATTTTGATCACAACAGGCACCGGGACGGTGCTTCATCGGCCGGGGATAATGTTACGAGCAATGCAAAGACAAAGACTTTGTAGTGGGGCTGGGTCAGAGGCTCTCTTCTCGGACTGAAAACCTGCTGGAACCTGTGCGCTCTGTGCAGTCTTGACTAGGCAAGTGCTAGCCGTTCACGGCTAATTAAATACTCCCCGTAACAATATTGTCATTCACTGTGCGACAACTAGGAAAACAGCTCGATTAAAAGTGCACTTAATGCAAAAACACTATATGTGCCACTCTATGTCGGTACCGAACAGCATCTCAGCCGCTGCCATGCAGTGAAAGCCTACCAGGGCCTTTATATTGTCATTCACTGTGCAAACCTGGGAAAACAGCTGATTAAAGTGGACTTAATGCAAAAACACTATATGTGCCACCTATGTCGGTACCGAACAGCATCTCAGCAGCTGCCATGCAGTGAAAGCCTACCAGGACCTTTGATATTGTCATTCACTGTGCAACAACTGGGAAAACAGCTCGATTAAAAGTGGACTTAATTCAAAAACACTATATGTGCCACTATATATCGGTACCAAACAGCATCTCAGCAGCTGCCATGCAGTGAAAGCCTACCAGGACCTTTGATATTGTCATTCACTGTGCAACAACTGGGAAAACAGCTCGATTAAAACTGGACTTAATGCAAAACACTATATTGCCACTATATGTCGGACCAACAGCATCTCAGCAGCTGCCATGCTGTGAAAGCCTACCAGGACCTTTGATATTTTCATTCACTGTGCAACAACTGGGAAAACAGCTCGATTAAAAGTGACTTGCAAAAAACACGATAGTGCCACTATATCGGTACGGACAGCTCTCATCAGCTGCCATGCAGTGAACCTACCAGGACCTTTGATATTGTCATTCACTGTGCAACCTGAAAACTGCTACGTCAGCACAGTCATGTCGAGTGAGCTAACGATTCGGATGTTGGATCGTGTGGCAGTGACCATGCTATCCTCGTTGACTCGTTTGGGACCCAGTCGGAGCCACCTGCTGCGCTGATAAACGAGATTTATTAACTAGGCGATCTTATTTACATGACGCGAATGTTCGTTCTTCATCATGTACAATGATCAAGGCTCATTAGGCCCCTTTCACGAGATACGATATCGCATGCGAATTCCTTTCCTTGCATACGCGCTTTGCTTTTACAAGACATAGCAAATGTATATCACAAGAAAAATCGCACCATGTGAAACCGCCTCTCAAGCGCCAGCGGCCGAAACGAGGATCGTCGAGTTAGTGCTCGCCAGCTCAAAATAGGCTTCCTTGGCATAAAATATGCTCATCGCACATGCCAGTGCTATGCTGATCATACCGAATGCTAAGACAACGGCAAGCAGTCGTCAAATCAGCAAAGTCGTGACAATTTCTTTTAAATGTTCAGCAGCTGGCCATGGCCGCTGGCATCACACAACGAGCTGTGAAACGCACATGTGTAGCACGCTTTACAGAACAAACTTTGTCACAAATATCAAAGAAGCTGACTTACTTTACTCTCCTCACAGCTGCGACCCATTTCTTTCGCCGTTGGATCTCATAAGATTTGCCAGGAAACCTGTACAACTTTATCCTGGGCTGGCCTTCGTGGTTGTGACAGCCCTTTACGCAGCAGTATCACCGGTTCCACTTGCCTTTTTTTCACCTCCGACGCTTGCCAATGAAGCGCATGCCATTGCACCGTCGCAAGACGTATAAAAAAATAAGGAGGCTGGTGAACAAAGCAAAACCTTCAACCGTGGCCGAGACTAAATGTAGCGCGCGGGAAAGAACACTCATCGAGCCGGCCGAGCTGCGGCGCCCACTTCCCAACACTGTTGCGTCGCTGCGCCAGATGGCGCCAGAGCAGCCGCAAACTCGACTGTACGGAGCCTATACCAATGCTAGCAATGTCGCCTTGGCGCAGTGCTTCTTCAGCGGCAGGACGGCACCGAAAGAGTGCTTGCGTACGCCAGCAGGACCCTATCCAGAACGAAGACTAACTACTCCACTACAGAAAAAGAGTGCCTCGCGTAGTCTGGGCCATCCTCAAATTTCGCCCATATCTATACGGTCGCTGTTTCACCGTCGTCAGTGATCACCATGCACTTTCTGGCTGACTAATTTAAACGATCCAGCTGGTCGGCTAGCACGCTGGAGCCTTCGGCTCCAGGTTCGACTTCACTGTTGTCTACAAATCGGGGAAGCGGCACGCCGACGCCGACTGCCTGTCTCGGTCGCCTGTTGAGACTGCATTGCACGACGATGACGACGCGGCTTTTCTAGGCATGATAGACGCTGTCGCCGTTTCACGCCTGCAACGCGAGGATGCAGAACTGGTTCCTCTTATTGATTACTTAGAGGGAAAAACAAGCTGCGTGCCGAGGTTATTCGCCAGAGCGCTGCCTTCATTTTGCTTGCGTCACGACGTTCTCTACAAAAGAACTTTTCACCCAGTGGCAGCAGCTACCTACTTGTCGTTCCCGCATCTCTACGGAACGAAGTCCTACACACCTGTCACAACGAGCCGACCGCTGGTCACTTGGGCTACTCCCGCACATTATCCAGAATTAGGCTAAAGTATTACTGGCCAAGACTTGCGCCGGTCGTGAAACGTTATGTCCAGACATGCCTGGATTGCCAGCGCCGCAAATCCCCACCCGTCAAGCCTGCTGGACTGCTGCATTCTGTTCAGATACCACAAGCGCCATTCGCACAAGTTGGCATGGACCTTTTAAGTCCATTTCCAGTGTCTTCTGCCGGCAATAGATGGATAATCGTCGTCACTGATTATCTTACCCGATACGCCGAAACAGGTGCTCTCCACGGGAACAGCAGCCGAAGCAGCACGATTTTTCATCGAAGCCGTCGTCCTAAGGCATGGCGCCCCCGCAGTGGTCATTACCGACAGAGGTTCTGCTTTCACAGCCGCACTTCTGGATACCGTGTTGCGATTAAGTGGTACAACTCACCGCAAGACAACCGCTTATCACCCCAAACCAATGGGCTGACAGAACGTTTGAAGACTCTGGCAGACATGATGAGTATGTACATCGACGTCGACCACAAGAACTGGGACGAGATTTTACCATATGTTACATTTGCGTACAACACGGCTCGCCAGGAGACAACACGCGTGACACCTTTCAGCCTCGTCTAAGGCCGGGAAGTAACAACACTGTTGGACGCGATGCTGCCACACGAGTGTGGTGATCACGAGACTGGTGCCGAGGAGTTTACGCAACGCGCCGAGGAAGCAAGGGAGCTTGCACGCTTGCGCATCCAAGCGCAACGGAACTACGATGCCAGACACTACAATCTTTGACACAGACCCGTCACGTACAACGTCGGCGACCAGGTGTGGGTTTGGACTCCTATTCGTCGGCGGGGGCTATCTGAGAAGCTCCTGCGAAGATACTTCGGGCCGTACACAGTTCTACACTGCATCAGTGACGTGAATTATGAAGTTGTGCCCAACAGTCCTTACTGCTCCAAACGCCGGCAGCATCTGCCCGAGGTTGTGCACGTGCTTCGTATGAAGCCATATTTTGCATCATGACCTCACTTTTGCACCATCACTGCACTTTCTTGGGCGCTTGGCGCTTTGGGACGATGCTTCTTTCAAAGGAGGGGCAAATGCCATATGCTATATCGTCGCCGCGGGTATGTGCCCGGCCATGGAAACGACGCTGAAGTAGCGCGCGGGTAGAAAAACAGAGACGACAACGACGTTGCATTTGCTGCTCATATAAAGTACTTGTATACGGGCTGTACGCCTGCTTCCACGTCTCCTGCGAAGTCGGACAATATGTGCCACTATATATCGGTACCGAACAGCATCTCAGCAGCTGCCATGCAGTGAAAGCCTACCAGGACCTTTGATATTGTCATTCACTGTGCAACAACTGGGAAAACAGCTCGATTAAAAATGGACTTAATTCAAAAACACTATATGTTCCACTATATGTCGGTACCAAACAGCATCTCAGCAGCTGCCATGCTGTGAAAGCCTACCAGGACCTTTGATATTGTCATTCACTGTGCAACAACTGGGAAAACAGCTCGATTAAAAGTGGACTTAATGCAAAAACACTATATGTGCCACTATATATCGGTACCGAACAGCATCTCAGCAGCTGCCATGCAGTGAAAGCCTACCAGGACCTTTAATATTTTCATTCACTGTGCAACAACTGCGAAAACAGCTCGATTAAAAGTGGACTTAATGCAAAAACACTATATGTGCCACTATATGTCAGTACCGAACAGCATCTCAGCAGCTACCATGCAGTGAAAGCCTACCAGGACCTTTGATATTGTCATTCACTGTGCAACAACTGGGAAAACAGCTCGATTAAAAGTGGACTTAATTCAAAACACTATATTGCCACATGCTATATCGTCGCCGCGGATATGTGCCCCTCCATGGAAACGACGCTGAAGTAGCGCGCGGGTAGAAAAACAGACGACAATGACGTTGCGTTTGCTGCTCATATAAAGTACTTGTATACGGGCTGTACGCCTGCTTCCCACGTCTCCTGCGAGCTCGTGACACTGGTGGAGGTGCGGGGTAGGATTGCCTCATGCTTAGCACCCCTTCGCAGAGCCATCCATCGAACGCGGAATCGCCTTCGCTCGTCGAAACTCCGGTTCACCGGTACAGCCGCCGCCTGCTAGGCCTGACGCCCGAGTTCAACCCCTTGCAGGATCGTGCCGGACCGCGTCTAAGTACTACCACCATGGCCACTGCAACTCCATCGCAGGTGACGCTACAGCATCCTGTGGTCCCAGAAAGTTTCCATGGTGACGCCATTGAAGATGTCCAAGATTGGCTGAACCAGTTCGAGCGTGTTGCCAGTCATAATGAGTGGAGCTCCCGGCAAAAGCTGTCTTATGTCTATTTTGCTCTTCGAGACAGTGCGTGGACATGGTTGTGAACCGGGAGAGGAGCCTGACCACATGGGATGCCTTCCGCACCCAGCTGCTAGGCACATTCACTAGCAGTGACAGAAAAGACAATGCGCAGCGCCTTCTCGAATCTCGTGTTCAGAAGCCAAATGAGAGCGTTGCCATGTTTGCAGAAGATATGGCCCGCCTTTTCTACAGAGCAGATCCTGAGATGGCCGAAGAAAAGAAGTTGCGCTATCTCTTGCGGGGAGTGAATGAGCAGCTGTTTGCCGGACTCGTGAGGAATCCACCGACGACAGTGGCTGAATTTACCAAGGAGGCTACCGCTATCGAACGGGCACTACAGCAGCGGTACCACCAATACGATCGTGCGAACTCGCCAACAATTGCTTCACTGCTACCTGAGGGCGGCGGCACATCTCTGCGTGAAGTTATCCGAGAGATTGTGCGAGAGGAGATCCGGCAGCTCGGAATTGCTCCCATGGCACCAGCGGTGGCTTCTGTCACTGATGTCGTCCGGGAGGAAGTTAGACAGGCCTTTTCTTCGCCCGACTGGCAAGCGGCGCCGCGACGATGCACATACGCGGAAGCTCTTTGTCGTCCACCTCCCGCCACTTCGATGCTGCTGACACCGTCGACCACTCCGACGCAGCCACCGCCGCCATCCCCAATGCCCTATCTTCGACAGTCACAGCCGCCGCCATCAATGCCGTATCGCCGACAGCCAATCGCTGCGCCACGGTCTTACGGAGAATTCCCTGCCGGCTATCCGCTACGAAAAACCGATTTGTGGCGCACCGCTGACCGCCGGCCGCTATGCTTTCATTGCGGTGAAGCAGGACATGTTTATCGAGCTTGCCACTACCGCAGCTGGGTTTCCCAGATTTCCCACCAACTATAGTTACCCTCGGTTTGACGCTCCACGTACATGCGACGACAATCCTTCCAACTTTCGACCGGAAGGTTCAACGACGCCTCGATCGCGTTCCTCATCACCGGCTCGTTACACCCAACCAACCCGTCGCGATTTTCCTGACGCCTCTAGGGGCAGGTCTCCTAGCCCGCGCCGGGGAAACTAGAGGCAGTGACCTCCGGGGTGAGGTTGCAAACCGTCCAGCTTCCCAAGAACCCCCATCACCGACGATCGACGACTCTACGACTCCGACGATTCCAACCACACCACATGTAACAGACGCCGTCAGCGCCGATCTTGTCGTTAGCATTGACGGCCACCAAGTGGCCGCTCTCGTTGACACTGGTTCGCATTTTTCGATAATGAGTCTAAAGCTAGCCGACAGACTAAGAAAGTGAAGACGCCCTGGACCGGGCCCAACATCAGAACTGCCGGGGGCCAGTTGATGACGCCGATTGGAAAATGCACAGCCAGAATCATAATCGCCGGTTCAGCCTTCGTTGCCACCCTCGTCATTCTCTTTGAGTGCTGTAAAGAACTTATTTTGGGAATGGATTTCTTGAGGGAGTACGGTGCAGTTATTAATGTCCGCGACCGCATGGTGACATTTGCTACGAGCTCCGAAGACGTCGACCCCACGGATGACCAGCGACCGCGTTTACGTATCGCCGACGACGACATCACGCTTCCGCCGCGAAGTTGATGTATGGTGTTTAATGGCGCAAGGGCCAAGTATGGCCAAAGAGCGCCATGCCAGTGTTTGTGAGTTTGCAGTGGAGTGATGATTCTGAGAAATAGATGAGGCGTGGCTGTAAAGGGGCCTAAAAATAATCGCTGTAAAGTGCGTAAAATATACATGTACTAAAATCATGGCAATGACTAAATGAGGTGTACTATGCAATGAAGAATGCATTGAGAAGAATGACACGATATTTAAAATATTTAAGATGCACTAATTGGCAAGAAGCACAACTGCCTAGACAGAGCCCTTGAACCACAAGGGCCTGGAGGCATGTGCTATAAAAAAACTATCACAGCGGCATCCTCTAGAGAGAGGATGCGCTACGAACTTATTGGACTAATAACATGTAGCACAACATCGCTCAAAAAGCCAAGGATTGCATTGCATTAAAAAGTGGTTCTTCACCAATAAACATCATGGGATGAAGAGGGATATGATAGCGGTATGCCACAGGAAAATGTTTTCTTCTCTCCGGTTCGGCTTCCCGACATTCCAGCAGGACGTGGAGGACGGTCAGCCTCTCACCACATCTACCACAGGTTGGTGGTTCATCACCAGTAAGCAAAAATTGTGGGTGCCGTACGTGTGTCCTATTCTAAGACGGCAGAATATGACGTCAATTCGTCGTGTTTTCGTTGCTGAGGGCCGGAAACCTAACTGTGGTTTAATCATGTGAAGTTTATTACTGTTTCAGCGTCCCACAAGCGTTGCCAGTGGCTTCGCAATTTCTTTCGCAAGAAAGGTTTCAAGTCTGTTGCAGGAACAGCTACTGTATGATTACTAGTGTGTGATGTCGCTGATGTGGCCATTTGGTCTGCTTGCACATTACCCTCAATGCCTCTATGGCCCGGCACCCAGCATATTATTACATGCTGGTTTGCTACATACGCTCTGCATAGGGCGGAATAGAGCTCAATGAGTACAGGATTTTTGTGCTTGCAAAGTGACATCAGGGCCTTTCACAACGCTAGAGAGTCTGTAAATATAACTGTTTTTTTGAAGTTTTGTTTTCGTTATATGATTCACAGCCGACAATAGTGCATAGGCCTCAGCCGTAAAGATACTTGTTTGTGGTGGAGTACACCGCATTCAGAGAAAGATAGGCCGACGGCTGCATAAGAAACCCCGGCATGTGATCTAGAAGCGTCAGTGTAAAACTCTGTACACGAGTACTTGGATTGAAGCTCTAGGAAATGCATTTTAATCTGTGCCTCTGGAGCGTATTTCGTGACCTCTACGAACGATGTGTCACACTCTATGATCTGCCACTGCCACGGCGGTAATAGTTTAGCAGGAGGCATAGGTCGATGTTCAAGCAATGGAACACCCATTTGCTCACTAAGATTCCTTACACGTAATGAGAACGGTTTTCTCGCTGCAGGTCGGTTATGGAAGAGTGTAGCAGTGGTCATATCGTTTATGGTGGAATAAGAAGGATGTTCATTGTTTGCTTGTACTGTCAGAAAATACGTGAAACTGCTATATGATCGCTGCAGATGGAGTGACCACTGGTTCGACTCTACATAGAGGCTCTGGATCGGGCTTGTTCGGAAAGCACCGGTTGCGAGGCGGATACCTAAATGGTGAACGGGGTCTAGTATTTTTAATGCACTTGGCGTTGCAGAGTTATAATTATAGCTCCGTAATCAAGGCGTGAGCGGACAAGGACTGTTGTACAAGTTTAGGAGGCATTTTCGATCACTACCCCATGTTGTGTGCGAGAGAATTTTTAAAAGGTTCATAGTCTTCAGACACTTTGTCTTCAGATATTTAAGATGGGGGATGAAGGTAAGCTTAGAGTCCAGAATTATGCCCAGAAATTTATGTTCACTGCTCATGGATAGTTCCTCTCGATTGATCGTGAGATTTGTCACCGGTGTCACGCCTCTTTTGTTTGAGAAGAGTATGCATGTACTTTTCTGTGCTTTTATTTTGAACCCATTTACATCCGCCCATTTCGACAATTTATGTAATCCAAGCTGCACCTGTCGTTCACAGATAGCGATGTTACATGATTTGAAACCTATCTGTACGTCATCGACATACACAGAATAAAACATGCTGCGTGGAATCACTGTATGCAGGGAGTTCATTTTTACAATGAAGAGTGTGCAACTAAGCACACCCCCTTGCGGCACGCCAGCCTCCTGGGTGAACGTTCTAGATAACACATTGCCCACTCTTACGCGAAACGTGCGGTTAGACAAGTAGCTTTCGACTGTGTTAAACATATTACCGCGGACCCCCATCGCAGAGAGATCTCGCAGAATCCCGAAGCGCCATGTCGTGTCGTACGCTTTCTCTAAATCTATAAATACAGAAAGTAAAAACTGTTTATGAATAAACGCATCTCTGATGTTTGCCTCGATGCGAACAAGGTGGTCTATTGTCGACCTACCTTCTCGGAATCCACACTGGAAGGGGTCTAGTATTTTGTTATTTTCTAGGAAACTGATTAAACGCCGGTTTATCATTTTTTCATACAGCTTGCACAGGCAGCTTGTTAGAGCTATTGGCCTGTAGCTGCTGGCTAAGGACGGGTCTTTGCCTTGTTAAGAACCGGTATGACTATGGCTTCTTTCCATGAGGACGGAATACAGCCAGCCGCCCACATGGCATTAAAAAGAGACAGGAGTGTTGTCAGTGTTTCGGGGTGTAAGTACCTAATCATTTCGTACATGACACGATCGCCACCTGGCGCCGAGTTGTTACAACAAGCGAGAGATGCTTTAAGTTCGGCTAAGCTAAATGGTTGATTGTAAGCCTCACTCGAAGAACCCCTGCGGTTAAGAGGCTGCGCTCTTCGCGTTCTTTAAACTTCAGGAAAGTGTCTGTATAATGCGATTCACTTGATACATATTGAAAGTGTTCACCTAGACAATCCGCCTGGTCTTCCAGGCTATCACCTTGGCTACTTACTAAGGGTAGAGGATGTGACTCCCGGCCTATTAGTTTATTTACCCTATTCCAGACTTTTGTTTCGTCGGTGTATGAATTTATACTGGAAATGTACCTTTCCCAACTCTCTCTCTTTGCACGTCGACGCGTTCTTCTGCCCTGTGACTTTGCTTGTTTAAAATTTATCAGGTTTTCAGCTGTTGGGGAGTTGCGAAACAATCCCCAGGCTTTGTTTTGCTTTTTACATGCTTTCTGGCATTCATCATTCCACCAAGGCAGGCGACGTTTATTAGCTAGTCCATTAGTTTGTTGTATGCACCTTTCAGCAGCGTCAATGATAAAACCTGTTATATATGCCACAGCATCGTCTATGTTAAAAGAGGGCAATGTCATCACGGCTTAAATATGTTATTTGTCGGAAAAGTTCCCAGTTAGCCGAGTCAACCTTCCATCGGGGAACGTGTGGCGAGCATCTATCATGTTCTGTTAAGCCTAGCATAATTGGGAAGTGGTCGCTCCCAAAGGGGTTCTTGAGAACAGACCACTCCAGGTATGGCATTAGTGTACTCGATGCTATACTTAAGTCAATGGATGAATATGTGTTATGTGTAATGCTGTAATACGTAGGCTCTTTCTTGTTAAGTAATGATGCGCCTGAAGAAAACAGAAAATTTTCAATCAGGCGACCTCTCGCATCGCAACGTGAGTCTCCCCACAAAGTGTTATGTGCGTTGAAATCTCCGACAACTATGTATGGCTCCGGAAGTTCATTTATGTAGTTTTGGAATTCGGTTTTATGTAGTTGATAATTGGGAGGGATGTATATAGAGCTGACAGTGACCAGCTTGTCGAACAACACCCCTCGGACAGCAACTGCCTCTAGGGGCGTACGAAGTTTTAGTTCCCGGCAGGCAATACCTCTGTCGACTACAATAGCCACACCACCGGAAGACACGACTGTGTCATCGCGGTCCTTACGAAAAATGGCGTATTGTCGGAGAAAATCTGTTTGCGTGTGTTTGAGGTGTGTTTCTTGGACACACAGCACCTTTGGATTATACTTATGTAGGAGTTCTTTGATGTCATCGAGATTGTGGAGGAGTCCTCGGACATTCCACTGTAATATTTGTGTATCCATGTTGAATGTGGGTTTTGTGCTGTGTGTTAAGAAAGAGGAATTACTTCACAGAGCCCTTTCCGGGCGCCGTGATGCGGTGTTTTTCTTGTTTGGAGCGATCGCGAGACTCTCGCGGCTCCTTAGGCGCAAGTGGCGCCGTCTGGCTGGTTGTTGTGTCCATAGCCTCTTGCGAGGCGCTGGACACGCGCTCTTGCGAGCGGTTGGTTTGACGAGAAGGCCTCGCCTCGAGAGACGAGGCCCTCGAGGCCACCAGCCCGGAGGTCGATGGCCCCTTCTTGTGAGTTGGCAGAGCAGCGCTAGCTGCACCCGCCGAGGGAGCGGATGGCGTCGCCGCCGGCCCACTGCGCGTGTGCCAGACAGCCGCCGGGGGCCGATGTGGCGCTGCCCCCTGACGCGCCACTTCGGCAAAGCTGGTTTTTGGCAGGTACGATACCCGCCTGCGTGCCTCCTTGAAAGTTATGTTTTCTTTTACTTTGATCGTGACTATTTCTTTCTCTTTCTTCCAAGACGGGCATGACCGCGAGTATGCGGCATGCTCGCCATCACAGTTGACACAGTGTGGAGTGTTTTCGCACGTTTCAGAGGCATGGTCACCGGAACTACATTTAGCACATGTTTGTCGGCCTCGGCAGTTCTGAGAACTGTGGCCGAAACGCTGGCACTTGAAGCAACGAAGAGGATTTGGTACATAGGGTCTGACCCGTAGCTTGATGTATCCGGCCTCGATGGATTCGGGCAGAACACTTGAGTTAAAGGTAAGTATCAGGTGCCTGGTCTGGATTTCCTTGCCGTCGCGCCTCATCTTAATTCGTTTAACATTGATTACATTCTGCTCACTGAAACCCTCTAGGAGTTCAGCCTCACTCAGCTGCAACAGGTCATCATCTGATACAACGCCACGGGTGGTATTCATGGTACGGTGCTGGGTTACGGTTACTTGAGCATCTCCAAATGATACTAGGTTTGGAAGTTTCTCGTACTGTTTGAGATCACGGAGCTCCAAGAGGAGATCCCCGCTTGCCATCCTGGATGCTTTATAGCCTGGTCCAAAAATATCCGTCAAAGACTTTGAGACAAGGAAAGGTGAAATTGTTCGTACTGATGTATCCGACTTTTGAGCATGAATAACATGAAAGCGGGGGAAGTTATGCGTTTGGCGTCCAAAAAATTGGAAAACATCTTCGGTGCGCCCTCTTTTCTGACGGCGATCATGGAGTGGGGGGAATGGTTCAGCCATAAGTATTGGTGCATTTTTCGGCAGCGACGCCAGCCACCCACCATGGAGCCCAACGAGGGGACGCTGCAGAAACTGGAAAAGCCAGGTCCTGCAAACGCCAGCTGTACGCCACTACTATAACCAAATATGGAGTATCCAAGGCTGGCTATCCACACAAGGTTAACCCTAGCTGCCTGGGAAAACGGAAGTAAAAGGGAAGTGAAAAGAAGACAGGATAGATTGAAAGTGAGAGAGAAAGACGAAGATTTAAGAGGAGGACAGGAAAAGGCAACTGCCGATTTCCCCTGGGTGGGTCAGCCCAGGGGTGCCGTCTATGTGAAGCAGAGGCCGAAGGGGTGTGTTGCCTCCGCCGGGGGGCCTTAAAGGTCCGAACACCCGGCATCAGCTCAACCCCCAGGATCCCCCTTTCCCCAGACACGGCTAAGCCACGCACGGCTACACGCGGGAGGGTCCAACCCTCATGTGCTCGGGTCCGTGGTGTCGCAACACACCAAACGCCTGCTTACGCAGACGCCCCTGCGGGGCCGCCGCGAAGTTGTTCCCTCGTGCCTGTCATCTGCGATAACTTGCACTCCGGGCCTGGCGTCGCTGAACACATCAACGCACTAGTACTGAGTCGGCGTTTCCGTCGCCAGGGCCGTAATTAATGTACTCGACGGACATGCTGAACTCCTGCTGACGAATTTTAGCAGGGAACGTCGACAGATTGTTAAAGGCACTGCTGTTGCTTACTTCGACGAAATTGCCCCAATACAAGACTGCCTCTCAGTGCAGCACGCGGCGTCCACCGCGCCTATGCCTGCACCTGTGGTTGATGTCAGTCGAACTTTATCGCCCATCGAACGCAAGAGCCTGCTTGAGCTCATCAATGAGTTTAACAGCTGCTTCGCATCAACGTCAAGAGTTAGCCAGACGCCGCTCACCAAGCACCGTATTATCACCGAAGACGACGCAAGACCCATCCGGCAGAATCCTTATCGTGTAGCACCAAAAGAGCGGGAGGCAATCCAAAAACAAGTGAAGACGATGCTTGAGGACGGAGTTATTCGGCCATCTAAGAGTCCGTGGGCATCGCCTGTCGTATTGGTGAAAAAGAAGGACGGTAGTCTGCGCTTCTGCGTCGACTATCGAAAACTCAACCAGATCACAAAGAAAGACGTTTATCCGCTACCGCGTATCGATGATTCACTGGACCGGCTACGAAACGCACGTTACTTTTCGTCGATGGACTTGAAAAGCGGCTACTGGCAAATCAAAGTTGATGACAGAGACCGTGAAAAGACCGCTTTTGTGACACCCGATGGACTTTATGAATTTCAGGTGCTTCCCTTCGGTTTGTGTTCTGCGCCAGCAACGTTTCAATGACTCATGGACACGGTACTCTCAGGCCTCAAATGGCAAACCTGCCTAGTGTACCTCGACGACGGGATTGTTTTCTCCGCCACGTTCGACGAACACTTACGGAGACTGAAGACGGTCTTTGAGGCAATACGCTCAGCAGGCCCAACTTTGAAACCGGAAAAGTGCCATTTTGGTTTTGAGGAACTTCAATTCCTCGGTCACGTGGTTAGTCATGAGGGTGTTCGACCTGACCCTGATAAAATCGCTGCCGTCGCTAATTTCCCGACGCCATCTGATAAAAAGGCCGTGCGACGTTTTCTGGGCCTTTGCGCCTACTACCGGCGGTTTATTGCAGACTTTTCGCGCATCGCGTGTACATTAACACATATCACCCGCGAAGATGTCCCCTTCGTGTGGGGCGAAGAGCAGCAACGGGCATTTGACGAGCTACGGCAGCGGCTGCAGACTCCTCCTGTGCTCGCACACTTTGATGAAGACGCCCCGACGATTCTTCATAGGCTCCGTACAGTGAACAGGCGGCGCTGCTGCGCAGCAGCGGTGGCGCGATGCTCAGAGTCGCATGTGGCGGCCGGCGCGAACCTGGGAAGGGGGGAAGACAGCGAGATTTCGGAACTACGTATACACGCCTCCGAAAGCCGCACGTATATCCGCGATCCGCTTTCTTTTTTTGTGCGTGTGTGTACGTGAAAGTACAAGCGTGGCCCTCTGTGATGGCACAAATAGTTTTTGCGGGGATCAGGCCTATTAAAGGAATAGACGATTACTTTCACGGTGCAGCGTTAACCAGCAGAGACAAGCTCTACGCTGCTTCGCATGTTGCTTGTGTGAAAGACGGCGTGGACGTTCACGCGAAGTGCCGTTCGCAACAGGGAAAGCAAGTATACGACGTCATCCTTCACGTGAGTAAAGCTTACTGTTATACTAAAATTGAAGTCACTAAACTGGCACCCTGAAAACGTGACACCCTGAAACCGATTTTTAATCGACGCCTCACTGTTGGCAATGCATGCCTCATTTCGCTCCGGCGCATTGTACGCCGCGGCCTATCGTTTGATGCCCCTGTCACACTGTTACTTTAGATTGTCATACAGCTCGATCTGGACCGCGTGCAGCTACACGCTCACTCGTAGGCTGTCGTCAGCACAGTCATGTCGAGTGAGCTAAACGATTCGGATTGTTGGATCGTGTGGCAGTGACCATGCTATCCTCGTTGACTCGTTTGGGACCCAGTCGGAGCCACCTGCTGCGCTGATAAACGAGATTTATTAACTAGGCGATCTTAATTTACATGACGCGAATGTTCGTTCTTCATCATGTACAATGATCAAGGCTCATTAGGCCCCTTTCACGAGATACGATATCGCATGCGAATTCCTTTCCTTGCATACGCGCTTTGCTTTTACAATGATACATAGCAAATGTATATCACAAGAAAAATCGCACCATGTGAAACCGCGCCTCTCAAGCGCCAGCGGCCGAAACGAGGATCGTCGAGTTAGTGCTCGCCAGCTCAAAATAGGCTTCCTTGGCATAAAATATTGCTCATCGCACATGCCAGTGCTATGCTGATCATACCGAATGCTAAGACAACGGCAAGCAGTCGTCAAATCAGCAAAGTCGTGACAAATTTCTTTTAAATGTTCAGCAGCTGGCCATGGCCGCTTGCATCACACAACGAGCTGTGAAACGCACATGTGTAGCACGCTTTACAGAACAAAACTTTGTCACAAATATCAAAGAAGCTGACTTACTTTACTCTCCTCACAGCTGCGACCCATTTCTTTCGCCGTTGGATCTCATAAGATTTGCCAGGAAACCTGTACAACTTTATCCTGGGCTGGCCTTCGTGGTTGTGACATCCCTTTACGCAGCAGTATCACCGGTTCCACTTGCCTTTTTTTTTCACCTCCGACGCTTGCCAATGAAGCGCATGCCATTGCACCGTCGCAAGACGTATAAAAAAAATAAGGAGGCTGGTGAACAAAGCAAAACGGCTTCAACCGTGGCCGAGACTAAATGTAGCGCGCGGGAAAGAACACTCATCGAGCCGGCCGAGCTGCGGCGCCCACTTCCCAACACTGTTGCGTCGCTGCGCCAGATGGCGCCAGAGCAGCCGCAAACTCGACTGTACGGAGCCAATACCAATGCTAGCAATGTCGGCTTTGGCGCAGTGCTTCTTCAGCGGCAGGACGGCACCAAAAGAGTGCTTGCGTACGCCAGCAGGACCCTATCCAGAACGGAGACTAACTACTCCACTACAGAAAAAGAGTGCCTCGCGGTAGTCTGGGCCATCCTCAAATTTCGCCCATATCTATACGGTCGCTGTTTCACCGTCGTCAGTGATCACCATGCACTTTGCTGGCTGACTAATTTAAAAGATCCAGCTGGTCGGCTAGCACGCTGGAGCCTTCGGCTCCAGGAGTTCGACTTCACTGTTGTCTACAAATCGGGGAAGCGGCACGCCGACGCCGACTACCTGTCTCGGTCGCCTGTTGAGACTGCATTGCACGACGATGACGACGCGGCTTTTCTAGGCATGATAGACGCTGTCACCGTTTCACGCCTGCAACGCGAGGATGCAGAACTGGTTCCTCTTATTGATTACTTAGAGGGAAAAACAAGCTGCGTGCCGAGGTTATTCGCCAGAGCGCTGCCTTCATTTTGCTTGCGTCACGACGTTCTCTACAAAAAGAACTTTTCACCCAGTGGCAGCAGCTACCTACTTGTCGTTCCCGCATCTCTACGGAACGAAGTCCTACACACCTGTCACAATGAGCCGACCGCTGGTCACTTGGGCTACTCCCGCACATTATCCAGAATTAGGCTAAAGTATTACTGGCCAAGACTTGCGCCGGTCGTGAAACGTTATGTCCAGACATGCCTGGATTGCCAGCGCCGCAAAACCCCACCCGTCAAGCCTGCTGGACTGCTGCATTCTGTTCAGATACCACAAGCGCCATTCGCACAAGTGTCTTCTGCCGGCAATAGATGGTTAATCGTCGTCACTGATTATCTTACCCGATACGCCGAAACAGGTGCTCTCCAGCGGGGAACAGCAGCCGAAGCAGCACGATTTTTCATCGAAGCCGTCGTCCTAAGGCATGGCGCCCCCGCAGTGGTCATTACCGACACAGGTTCTGCTTTCACAGCCGCACTTCTGGATAGCGTGTTGCGATTAAGTGGTACAACTCACCGCAAGACAACCGCTTATCACCCCCAAACCAATGGGCTGACAGAACGTTTGAATAAGACTCTGGCAGACATGATGAGTATGTACATCGACGTCGACCACAAGAACTGGGACGAGATTTTACCATATGTTACATTTGCGTACAACACGGCTCGCCAGGAGACAACACGCGTGACACCTTTCAGCCTCGTCTAAGGCCGGGAAGTAACAACACTGTTGGACGCGATGCTGCCACACGAGTGTGGTGATCACGAGACTGGTGCCGAGGAGTTTACGCAACGCGCCGAGGAAGCAAGGGAGCTTGCACGCTTGCGCATCCAAGCGCAACGGAACTACGATGCCAGACACTACAATCTTTGACACAGACCCGTCACGTACAACGTCGGCGACCAGGTGTGGGTTTGGACTCCTATTCGTCGGCGGGGGCTATCTGAGAAGCTCCTGCGAAGATACTTCGGGCCGTACACAGTTCTACACTGCATCAGTGACGTGAATTATGAAGTTGTGCCCGACAGTCCTTACTGCTCCAAACGCCGGCAGCATCTGCCCGAGGTTGTGCACGTGCTTCGTATGAAGCCATATTTTGCATCATGACCTCACTTTTGCACCATCACTGCACTTTCTTGGGCGCTTGGCGCTTTGGGACGATGCTTCTTTCAAAGGAGGGGCAAATGCCATATGCTATATCATCGCCGCGGGTATGTGCCCGGCCATGGAAACAACGCTGAAGTAGCGCGCGGGTAGAAAAACAGAGACGACAACGACGTTGCGTTTGCTGCTCATATAAAGTACTTGTATATGGGCTGTACGCCTGCTTCCACGTCTCCTGCGAGGTCGTGACAATATGTGCCACTATATATCGGTACCGAACAGCATCTCAGCAGCTGCCATGCAGTGAAAGCCTACCAGGACCTTTGATATTGTCATTCACTGTGCAACAACTGGGAAAACAGCTCGAAAAAAGTGGACTTAATTCAAAAACACTATATGTACCACTATATATCGGTACCGAACAGCATCTCAGCAGCTGCCATGCTGTGAAAGCCTACCAGGACCTTTGATATTGTCATTCACTGTGCAACAACTGGGAAAACAGCTAGAATAAAAGTGGACTTAATTCAAAAACACTATATGTGCCACTATATATCGGTACCGAACAGCATCTCAGCAGCTGCCATGCAGTGAAAGCCTACCAGGACCTTTGATATTGTCATTCACTGTGCAACAACTGGGAAAACAGCGCAATTAAAAATGGACTTAAAACAAAAACAATATATGTGCCACTATATGTTAGTACCGAACAGCATCTCAGCAGCTGCCATGCTGTGAAAGCCTACCAGGACCTTTGATATTGTCATTCATTGTGCAACAACTGGGAAAACAGCTCGAAAAAAGTGGACTTAATTCAAAAACACTATATGTGCCACTATATATCGGTACCGAACAGCATCTCAGCAGCTGCCATGCTGTGAAAGCCTACCAGGACCTTTGATATTGTCATTCATTGTGCAACAACTGGGAAAACAGCTCGATTAAAAGTGGACTTAATGCAAACACACTATATGTGCCACTATATATCGCTACCGAACAGCATCTCAGCAGCTGCCATGCAGTGAAAGCCTACCGGACTTTTGATATTGTCATTCACTGTGCAACAACTGGGGAAATAGCTTGATTAAAAGTGGACTTAATGCAAAAACACTATATGTGCCACTATATATCGCTACCGAACAGCATTTCAGCAGCTGCCATGCAGTGAAAGCCTACCAGGACCTTTGATATTGTTATTCACTGTGCAACAACTGGGAAAATAGCTGGATTAAAAGTGCAAAAACAATATATGTGCCACTATATGTCAGTACCAAACAGCATCTCAGCAGCTGCCATGCTGTGAAAGCCTACCAGGACCTTTGATATTGTCATTCACTGTGCAACAACTGGGAAAACAGCTCGATTAAAAGTGCAAAAACAATATATGTGCCACTATATGTCGGTACCAAACAGCATCTCAGCAGCTGCCATGCAGTGAAAGCCTACCAGGACCTTTAATATTGTCACGAGCAATGGCAAAGACAAAGACATTGTAGTGGGGCTGGGTCAGAGGCTCTCTTGTCAGACTGAAAACCTGCTGGAACCTGTGCGCTCTGTGCAGTCTTGACTAGGCAAGTGCTAGCCGTTCACGGCTAATTAAATACTCTCCGTAACATCTTTTTGGTGGAGGTTGCGGGCTCTATTCCACCCAGCCCTGGATCCTCGGTGCGGACGCCACGTTTCTCCCGCCTCCATGGCCGAAGACAGTACGCAGTCATCGCAGCCCGCGCCCGCGGCGCTGGCAACCGTTGTCCTTTCGCAGCCCCTCGACCCCGGCACGTTTTGCGGCACGGACAACAAAGACGTCGACGATCGGCTCCTGTTGTACGAGTGCGTCAGCAGGCACCACAGGTGGGATGAGACTCTAATGCTTGCCAACATCATTTTCTACCTATGGGGCACGACTCGGGTGTGGTTTAACACGCAAGAAGAAGAACCTACAAGTTGAGACCTATGCAAGGAGAAGATGCGTGCATTGTTTGGCCGATCGGCCGCGCGCCAAATGACAGCCCAGCACGAGCTGGCGGCCAGAGCTCAGACGTCCAGGGAGTCGTACGTCGCATACATTCAAGACGTACTAGCCTTGTGCCGTACAATTGACAAAGACATGCCAGAGACGGACAAGGTTGGCCACGTGTTGAAAGGCATAGCTGACAATGCCTTCAACATCCTCATGTGTAAGAACTGCACCACGGTTGACTTTATTATCACTGAATGCCGGCGGTTTTAACAGGCTAAAAGCAGGGTGATTACTCAGCGCTTTCACATACTCCCGAATACAGCTGCGACCTCCTCGTGCGATGATCCCGTGACGCCCCCTCCATTCTCGCCGCCTAACAACTTGGCCAGGATTGTTAGCCAGGAGCTCGAAGCCATGGCTCCAGCCGCTTATCAGGCACCTGCTCACGACCATTTGGCAACAATATCTCTCATTCAGGCCGTCGTACGTCAGGAGGTTGCCAATATGGGCGTCGTATTTCCACAAGCCCCCAGTTACTCCCCTCCACCCATGTGCGCTTCCGGTCCTCCCACTGAACACCACACCGCCCCAATTGTTGCTGCTGCCGCTTCCGCTCCCCGGTTCACACCCCGCTACCGCAACCCTTCTGAGTGGAGGACGCCTGACAATCGACCAATCTGTTTTTCTTGCTCTCGCATCGGCCACATTTCACGCCACTGCCGCAATCGTCGGAATTACCGACCAAGTTTCCCCGGTGACCGCCGCCAAGATCGTGGCCCATACTACAGCACTTCTTTTCTTGACGACCAACTCCCAGCCCGTGATCCTCACCGTCTTTCTTCGCGCTCAGAATCGACCTACGCCGATATTGCCGCACAAGGACACTGGTCCAGCCGATCGCCGTCACCTCAGAGTCGTCAGTCGCGCTCCCCTCAACGCCGTCGCTCTCCTTCTCCGGCTTCCTCTGGACACCACCCGGGAAACTAGCCAGTGCAGCTCCAGGAGGTGAGGCTGCATTGACGACAAGGACCGCAAAACCTCTATCGACCCCTACTTCAAGAAGCAATTTGCTCGGTGTTCTCGTCGACGGCGTGCCCATTACTGCTCTCATTGATACTGGCGCCCACGTATCTGTTACGAGTTCTACGCTCCGACGCCGCGTACACAAAGTGCTGACACCTGCCGTCTCTCCTACTGTGCGAGTAGCTGACGGCACCTGAACACCTGTTCTTGGTATGTACACTGCCCGCATTACTGTTGCCGGCCACCACACTTCAGTTCTCTTCGCCGTTCTCGACGCTTGCCCACATGATTTCATTCTTGGCATTGACTTCTTGAGCGCCCACTCTGCCCTCATCGATTGTTCTTCTGGCATTTTGCTGCTCGAACTGCCATTGTGTCCTGATGACACCGCATCAAGTAACGCTCGCCTACGTTCCCTGGAGTTTCTACGACTACCCGCGCAGGCTGCTACCTACGTCCTTATGTCACCGTTTCCCCCAGTCCCTGATGGTGAATATGTGGTCGCTCCCCTCACAGATCTGATCCTTTCGCGCAACATCGCACTTCCCCATACCGTAGTGCTTATTGCCAACAACAAAACGTTGCTTCCAGTCCTCAACTTTTCTACTTCGACCCATGTTCTTCCGCAAGGAATTTCACTAGCCGAACTGTCACCTTTGGAAGAATGTATTGTTTCTGCATTCGCTGCTGACGCTGAGACCGCGACGCAACCTGCCATACCGGCGCCAACCCAAGCACTTCTGGACAAAATGATATCCCCCGACCTCCTACCTTCCCAAAGTGCAGCACTCCGTGGCGTCCTATTTTCATACCTTGACGTATTTAATGTTGCGAACAGTCCACTAGGACGTACACATGTAGTGGCCCACCGCATCGATGCTGGAGACGCCAGCCCCATTCACAAGCACCCTTACCGAGTATCTCACTCTGAGCGTGAAGTCATCCAAAAGGAGGTAGAGAAAATGCTTGATAAAGATGTTATAGAGCCTTCCTCTAGCCCTTGGGCATCCCCTGTAGTGCTTGTGAAAAAGAAGGACAACAGCTGGCGGTTCTGCGTCGATTATCACCATCTTAATCGGGTCACGAAGAAGGATGTGTATCCTCTCCCACGAATTGATGATGCGCTCGACTGCCTCCATGGTGCCAAATATTTCTCGTCGCTAGATCTCCGCTCGGGATACTGGCAAATTGCCGTCGATGACCGCGACCGCGAGAAGACCGCATTCATCACACCCGACGGCCTCTACCAATTTAAGGTTATGCCTTTTGGATTGTGTAATGCTCCTGCAACTTTTGAACGCATGATGGACACTCTTCTATGCGGTCTGAAATGGTCGACCTGTCTTTGTTATCTGGACGACGTCATCGTTTTCTCGCCCAGCTTTGACAGCCACTTCTCTCGTCTGTCGGCCATTCTCGACATCTTTCGCCGGGCTGGCCTCCAGCTCAATTCGTCTAAGTGTACCTTTGGGCGCCGCCAGATCAAATTACTTGGACACTTAGTCGATGCTACTGGTGTCCAACCAGACCCTGACAAGGTCCGTGCCGTCCGCGAGTTCCCAGTTCCACGGTCCACTCAAGAAGTATGCAGCTTTCTTGGGCTCTGCTCCTACTTTCGCCGCTTTGTTCTCAACATCGCGGGCATTGCTCGACCCCTCATGGACCTACTCAAAAAGGATGCGGCCTTTTCTTGGGGCGCGAACCAAGCGTCTTCCTTTGCGTCGTTGATTTCTGCCCTCACTACACCACCTGTGCTGGCTCATTTCGACCCGGCTGCTAGAACAGAACTTCGCACTGACGCAAGTGGCCATGGCATTGGTGCTATCCTCGCCCAAACACAGAACGGAGCCAACCGTGTGATAACGTATGCTAGTCGTCTTCTGTCACAGTCGGAGAAGAATTACACCATTACTGAGCGGGAGTGCTTAGCTCTCGTCTGGGCTGTCGCGAAGTTCCGTCCGTACCTATATGGACGGCCGTTCGTGGTCATAACAGATCATCATGCGCTCTGCTGGCTTTCAACACTCACAAAGACCCCACAAGGAGGCTCGGCCGTTGGGCATTACGATTACAGGAGTACACGTTCTCGGTAGTGTACAAATCTGGCAAGTTACACAATGACGCCGATTGCCTCTCCCGCCATCCCGTTGAACCAACCTATGTCTTGGCGATAACAGACTTCACCCATGTGGCCGCCGAACAACGTCGAGATCCATCTTTGCTCTCTCTTATTGACCGTCTGCAATCCGGCACCCTCGACCCTTCCCTCAACATGTTCTTGCTTCAGGATAACGTTCTTTACCGCCGCAACATGCACCCCGACGGCGCAGAACTCCTGCTCGTTGTCCCGCATCATCTGCGCAGGGACGTCCTCATCCAGTTTCATGACGCCCCCACTTCCGGGCACTTAGGCGTCTCCAGAACTTATGATCGCATACGACGACGCTTTTTCTGGAAGGGCCTTTATCGGTCCGTTCGCCGCTACGTAACATCTTGTGACCTGTGTCAGCGTCGGAAGAAACCTGCGACTCTACCCGCTGGTCTCCTTCAGCCAATTGACGTTCCAGCTGAGCCATTTTATCGAGTGGGCCTGGACTTGCTGGGTCCCTTTCCAATTTCCACGAAAGGCAACAAATGGATTGCAGTCGCTACGGATTATGCCACTCGATTTGCAATTACTCGAGCGTTGCCAACCAGCTGCGCCACAGACGTAGCCGACTTCCTACTGTACGACGTCATCCTCCAACATGGTGCTCCACGTCACCTACTCACAGATCGCGGTTGCTGCTTCCTGTCTCGTGTGGTTGACGATCTACTTCGATCATGTGCTACTCATCACAACTTCACGACCTCATATCACCCTCAAACTAATGGACTCACCAAACGCTCAAACCGTACACTGACCGACATGCTTTCCATGTACGTTTCCGATGACCACCATGATTGGGACGTTGCGCTCCCGTTCGTCACATTTGCATACAACTCATCGCGTCATGAAACTGCCGGCTACTCACCCTTCTATCTTCTCTTTGGACGCCATCCCTTACTACCCTTTGACACCTTGCTACCTTCTGATCCGGCCTCCACGTCCACGACTTCCTATGCGCAAGATGTCATCACGCGTGCGCTCGTCGCGCGCACAGTAGCCCGCGCTCTGCTCACGTCATCGCAGACCGCACAAAAGGCCATCTACGATCGTCGACACCGGGATACTGATTTTCCACCGGGCTCTCTCGTCCTTCTCTGGCTCCCATCTCGTCGTGTCGGCCTGTGCGAAAAGTTAATGTCGCGGTACGTTGGACCCTACCGCGTGCTGCGCCAGGTGACTCCTGTCACCTATGAGATATCTCCCATGGCATCCACCTCATCGACTGCCGCACCGCAAAGTGACATCATACATGTTTCTGCTCAAACTTTACAACTGTGATAATCCATTTTGATCACAACAGGCACCGGGACGGTGCTTCATCGGCCGGGGATAATGTTACGAGCAATGCAAAGACAAAGACTTTGTAGTGGGGCTGGGTCAGAGGCTCTCTTCTCGGACTGAAAACCTGCTGGAACCTGTGCGCTCTGTGCAGTCTTGACTAGGCAAGTGCTAGCCGTTCACGGCTAATTAAATACTCCCCGTAACAATATTGTCATTCACTGTGCGACAACTAGGAAAACAGCTCGATTAAAAGTGCACTTAATGCAAAAACACTATATGTGCCACTCTATGTCGGTACCGAACAGCATCTCAGCAGCTGCCATGCAGTGAAAGCCTACCAGGGCCTTTAATATTTTCATTCACTGTGCAACAACTGGGAAAACAGCTTGATTAAAAGTGGACTTAATGCAAAAACACTATATGTGCCACTCTATGTCGGTACCGAACAGCATCTCAGCAGCTGCCATGCAGTGAAAGCCTACCAGGACCTTTGATATTGTCATTCACTGTGCAACAACTGGGAAAACAGCTCGATTAAAAGTGGACTTAATTCAAAAACACTATATGTGCCACTATATATCGGTACCAAACAGCATCTCAGCAGCTGCCATGCAGTGAAAGCCTACCAGGACCTTTGATATTGTCATTCACTGTGCAACAACTGGGAAAACAGCTCGATTAAAACTGGACTTAATTCAAAAACACTATATGTGCCACTATATGTCGGTACCAAACAGCATCTCAGCAGCTGCCATGCAGTGAAAGCCTACCAGGACCTTTGATATTTTCATTCACTGTGCAACAACTGGGAAAACAGCTCGATTAAAAGTGGACTTAATGCAAAAACACGATATGTGCCACTATATATCGGTACGGAACAGCATCTCATCAGCTGCCATGCAGTGAAAGCCTACCAGGAGCTTTGATATTGTCATTCACTGTGCAACAACTGGGAAAACTGCTACGTCAGCACAGTCATGTCGAGTGAGCTAAACGATTCGGATTGTTGGATCGTGTGGCAGTGACCATGCTATCCTCGTTGACTCGTTTGGGACCCAGTCGGAGCCACCTGCTGCGCTGATAAACGAGATTTATTAACTAGGCGATCTTAATTTACATGACGCGAATGTTCGTTCTTCATCATGTACAATGATCAAGGCTCATTAGGCCCCTTTCACGAGATACGATATCGCATGCGAATTCCTTTCCTTGCATACGCGCTTTGCTTTTACAATGATACATCGCAAATGTATATCACAAGAAAAATCGCACCATGTGAAACCGCGCCTCTCAAGCGCCAGCGGCCGAAACGAGGATCGTCGAGTTAGTGCTCGCCAGCTCAAAATAGGCTTCCTTGGCATAAAATATTGCTCATCGCACATGCCAGTGCTATGCTGATCATACCGAATGCTAAGACAACGGCAAGCAGTCGTCAAATCAGCAAAGTCGTGACAAATTTCTTTTAAATGTTCAGCAGCTGGCCATGGCCGCTGGCATCACACAACGAGCTGTGAAACGCACATGTGTAGCACGCTTTACAGAACAAAACTTTGTCACAAATATCAAAGAAGCTGACTTACTTTACTCTCCTCACAGCTGCGACCCATTTCTTTCGCCGTTGGATCTCATAAGATTTGCCAGGAAACCTGTACAACTTTATCCTGGGCTGGCCTTCGTGGTTGTGACAGCCCTTTACGCAGCAGTATCACCGGTTCCACTTGCCTTTTTTTTTCACCTCCGACGCTTGCCAATGAAGCGCATGCCATTGCACCGTCACAAGACGTATAAAAAAATAAGGAGGCTGGTGAACAAAGCAAAACGGCTTCAACCGTGGCCGAGACTAAATGTAGCGCGCGGGAAAGAACACTCATCGAGCCGGCCGAGCTGCGGCGCCCACTTCCCAACACTGTTGCGTCGCTGCGCCAGATGGCGCCAGAGCAGCCGCAAACTCGACTGTACGGAGCCTATACCAATGCTAGCAATGTCGGCCTTGGCGCAGTGCTTCTTCAGCGGCAGGACGGCACCGAAAAAGTGCTTGCGTACGCCAGCAGGACCCTATCCAGAACGAAGACTAACTACTCCACTACAGAAAAAGAGTGCCTCGCGGTAGTCTGGGCCATCCTCAAATTTCGCCCATATCTATACGGTCGCTGTTTCACCGTCGTCAGTGATCACCATGCACTTTCTGGCTGACTAATTTAAACGATCCAGCTGGTCGGCTAGCACGCTGGAGCCTTCGGCTCCAGGAGTTCGACTTCACTGTTGTCTACAAATCGGGGAAGCGGCACGCCGACGCCGACTGCCTGTCTCGGTCGCCTGTTGAGACTGCATTGCACGACGATGACGACGCGGCTTTTCTAGGCATGATAGACGCTGTCGCCGTTTCACGCCTGCAACGCGAGGATGCAGAACTGGTTCCTCTTATTGATTACTTAGAGGGAAAAACAAGCTGCGTGCCGAGGTTATTCGCCAGAGCGCTGCCTTCATTTTGCTTGCGTCACGACGTTCTCTACAAAAAGAACTTTTCACCCAGTGGCAGCAGCTACCTACTTGTCGTTCCCGCATCTCTACGGAACGAAGTCCTACACACCTGTCACAACGAGCCGACCGCTGGTCACTTGGGCTACTCCCGCACATTATCCAGAATTAGGCTAAAGTATTACTGGCCAAGACTTGCGCCGGTCGTGAAACGTTATGTCCAGACATGCCTGGATTGCCAGCGCCGCAAATCCCCACCCGTCAAGCCTGCTGGACTGCTGCATTCTGTTCAGATACCACAAGCGCCATTCGCACAAGTTGGCATGGACCTTTTAAGTCCATTTCCAGTGTCTTCTGCCGGCAATAGATGGATAATCGTCGTCACTGATTATCTTACCCGATACGCCGAAACAGGTGCTCTCCAGCGGGGAACAGCAGCCGAAGCAGCACGATTTTTCATCGAAGCCGTCGTCCTAAGGCATGGCGCCCCCGCAGTGGTCATTACCGACACAGGTTCTGCTTTCACAGCCGCACTTCTGGATACCGTGTTGCGATTAAGTGGTACAACTCACCGCAAGACAACCGCTTATCACCCACAAACCAATGGGCTGACAGAACGTTTGAATAAGACTCTGGCAGACATGATGAGTATGTACATCGACGTCGACCACAAGAACTGGGACGAGATTTTACCAT
The DNA here is from genome assembly GCF_013339745.2 of Dermacentor silvarum. NCBI lineage: Eukaryota > Metazoa > Arthropoda > Arachnida > Ixodida > Ixodidae > Dermacentor > Dermacentor silvarum. The sequence goes on from NC_051157.2 coordinate 224,235,622, forward strand.
ATGTTACATTTGCGTACAACACGGCTCGCCAGGAGACAACACGCGTGACACCTTTCAGCCTCGTCTAAGGCCGGGAAGTAACAACACTGTTGGACGCGATGCTGCCACACGAGTGTGGTGATCACGAGACTGGTGCCGAGGAGTTTACGCAACGCGCCGAGGAAGCAAGGGAGCTTGCACGCTTGCGCATCCAAGCGCAACGGAACTACGATGCCAGACACTACAATCTTTGACACAGACCCGTCACGTACAACGTCGGCGACCAGGTGTGGGTTTGGACTCCTATTCGTCGGCGGGGGCTATCTGAGAAGCTCCTGCGAAGATACTTCGGGCCGTACACAGTTCTACACTGCATCAGTGACGTGAATTATGAAGTTGTGCCCAACAGTCCTTACTGCTCCAAACGCCGGCAGCATCTGCCCGAGGTTGTGCACGTGCTTCGTATGAAGCCATATTTTGCATCATGACCTCACTTTTGCACCATCACTGCACTTTCTTGGGCGCTTGGCGCTTTGGGACGATGCTTCTTTCAAAGGAGGGGCAAATGCCATATGCTATATCGTCGCCGCGGGTATGTGCCCGGCCATGGAAACGACGCTGAAGTAGCGCGCGGGTAGAAAAACAGAGACGACAACGACGTTGCGTTTGCTGCTCATATAAAGTACTTGTATACGGGCTGTACGCCTGCTTCCACGTCTCCTGCGAAGTCGTGACAATATGTGCCACTATATATCGGTACCGAACAGCATCTCAGCAGCTGCCATGCAGTGAAAGCCTACCAGGACCTTTGATATTGTCATTCACTGTGCAACAACTGGGAAAACAGCTCGATTAAAAATGGACTTAATTCAAAAACACTATATGCTCCACTATATGTCGGTACCAAACAGCATCTCAGCAGCTGCCATGCTGTGAAAGCCTACCAGGACCTTTGATATTGTCATTCACTGTGCAACAACTGGGAAAACAGCTCGATTAAAAGTGGACATAAAGCAAAAACAATATATGTGCCACTATATGTCAGTACCGAACAGCATTTCAGCAGCTGCCATGCTGTGAAAGCCTACCAGGACCTTTGATATTGTCATTCACTGTGCAACAACTTTGAAAACAGCTCGATTAAAAGTGGACGTAATGCAAAAACACTATATGTGCCACTATATGTCGGTACCAAACAGCATCTCAGCAGCTGCCATGCTGTGAAAGCCTACCAGGACCTTTGATATTGTCATTCACTGTGCAACAAGTGGGAAAACAGCTCGATTAAAAGTGGACTTAATGCAAAAACAATATATGTGCCACTATATGTCAGTACCGAACAGCATCTCAGCAGCTGCCAAGCTGTGAAATCCTACCAGGACCTTTGATACTGTCATTCACTGTGCAACAACTGGGAAAACAGCTCGAATAAAAGTCGACCTAATGCAAAAACACTATATGTGCGACTATATGTCGGTACCAAACAGCATCTCAGCAGCTGCCATGCTGTGAAAGCGTACCAGGACCTTTGATATTGTCATTCACTGTGCAACAACTGGGAAAACAGCTCGATTAAAAGTGGACTTAATGCAAAAACACGATATGTGCCGCTATATGTCAGTACCGAACAGCATCTCAGCAGATGCCATGCAGTGAAAGCCTACCAGGACCTTTGATATTGTCATTCACTTTTCGACAACTGGGAAAACAGCTCGATTAAAAGTGGACTTAATGCAAAAACACTATATGTGCCACTATATGTGCCACTATATGTCAGTACCGAACAGCATCTCAGCAGCTGCCATTCAGTGAAAGCCTACCAGGACCTTTGATATTGTCATTCACTGTGTGACAACTGGAAAACAGCTCGATTAAAAGTGGACTTAATGCAAAAACACTATATGTGCCACTATATGTCAGTAGCGAACAGCATCTCAGCAGCTGCCATGCAGTGAAAGCCTACCAGGACCATTTATATTGTCATTCACTGTGCGACAACTGGGAAAACAGCTCGATTAAAAGTGGACTTAATGCAAAAACACTATATGTGCCACTATATATCGGTACCGAACAGCATCTCAGCAGCTGCCATGTAGTGAAAGCCTACCAGGACCTTTGATATTGTCATTCACTGTGCAACAACTGGGAAAACAGCTCGAATAAAAGTGGACTTAATTCAAAAACACTATATGTGCCACTATATGTCGGTACCAAACAGCATCTCAGCAGCTGCCATGCTGTGAAAGCCTACCAGGACCTTTGATATTGTCATTCACTGTGCAACAACTGGGAAAACAGCTCGATTCAAAGTGGACTTAATTCAAAAACACTATATGTGCCACTATATATCAGTACCGAACAGCATCTCAGCAGCTGCCATGCAGTGAAAGCCTACCAGGACCTTTGATATTGTCATTCACTGTGCAACAACTGGGAAAACAGCTCGAATAAAAGTGGACTTAATTCAAAAACACTATATGTGCCACTATATGTCGGTACCAAACAGCATCTCAGCAGCAGCCATGCTGTGAAAGCCTACCAGGACCTTTGATATTGTCATTCACTGTGCAACAACTGGGAAAACAGCTCGATTAAAAGTGGACTTAATCCAAAAACACTATATGTGCCACTATATGTCGGTACCGAACAGCATCTCAGCAGCTGCCATGCTGTGAAAGCCTACCAGGACCTTTGATATTGTCATGCACTGTGCAACAACTGGGAAAACAGCTCGATTAAAAGTGGACTTAATGCAAAAACACTATATGTGCCACTATATGTCGGTACTGAACAGCATCTCAGCAGCTGCCATGCGGTGAAAGCCTACCAGGACTTTTGACATTGTCATTCACTGTGCAACAACTGGGAAAACAGCTCGATTAAAAGTGGACATAAAGCAAAAACAATATATGTGCCACTATATGTCAGTACCGAACAGCATTTCAGCAGCTGCCATGCTGTGAAAGCCTACCAGGACCTTTGATATTGTCATTCACTGTGCAACAACTTTGAAAACAGCTCGCATAAAAGTGGACGTAATGCAAAAACACTTTATGTGCCACTATATGTCGGTACCAAACAGCATCTCAGCAGCTGCCATGCTGTGAAAGCCTACCAGGACCTTTGATATTGTCATTCACTGTGCAACAAGTGGGAAAACAGCTCGATTAAAAGTGGACTTAATGCAAAAACAATATATGTGCCACTATATGTCAGTACCGAACAGCATCTCAGCAGCTGCCAAGCTGTGAAATCCTACCAGGACCTTTGATACTGTCATTCACTGTGCAACAACTGGGAAAACAGCTCGAATAAAAGTCGACCTAATGCAAAAACACTATATTGACGCGTACTCTATCTATAGACGTTTAAACGACGATGACAGTATATGCATTAACTGACTCTGAGTAGTAGGACAGGGTGTTCGAAGACGAAGATCTCTTTGTGCTGGTGATTCTGTACCTGCTCCGCCGTCTTGTTCAACGTGTGGTCTCTTGTTCGCGTTGACCCGTGACACTGGTGGAAGTGCTGGGTACACAACCCCGCCTTATGATCCAGACTCCTCCCGGAAGCCGTTCATCTAGCCCATCTCCAATAACTCCTGTGCATCGCTTCAGTCGGCGGTTGCTAGGCCTTGCTCCCGAGCTCAACCCCCTGCAAGAACGCTCTTCCGAGCCCTGTCTACCTCTGTCAATGGCGACCACCAGCCCGCCACAGGTTCCACGAGTTCCGGAAGACAGCTCTACTCACAGTCCGTCCCAGGTAACCCTTCTGCAACCACTGGTTCCCGATCGCTTTCATGGTGGCGCGCATGAAGACGTTGAAGACTGGCTTGACCAGTACGAACGTGTTGCCAAGGTCAATGGGTGGACTGTTCAACAAAAGCTCTCCCACGCCTATTTCTCCCTCGACGGTAGTGCTCGCACGTGGTTTGAGAACCGTGAAGCCAACATCACCACGTGGAATGATTTCCAACATCAGCTCACTGAGACATTTGCGAGTGTTGATCGACGGGATCGTGCCCAGCAACTAATTGAGTTGCGGTTCCAGAAACCAAATGAAACTGTGGCAATGTTTGCCGAGGACATGGCCCGCCTGTGTCGTAGAGCTGACCCTCACATGACTGAGGAAAAGAAGTTGCGCTACCTTATGCGTGGCGTAAAAGAAGAACTATTCGCCGGACTTGTGCGCAATGCACCGAGTACCGTGGCTGATTTTATAAAGGAAGCCACTGGTATTGAACGCGCACTCCATCTAAGAGGCAGGCAGTACGATCGCTTGCCCACCAGCACTCCTATCCACTCCGCCGCAATGACCGTTACCAGTCAGAACTCCCTCCGTGATCTAATTCGGGAGATTCTTCGCGAAGAACTTCAGAAGCTCTGGACACCGGCAGTGGGCCCACCCATGGCATCAGTCGCTGAAATCGTCCGTGATGAAGTTAGACAAGCGTTTTCGGCAAGCGATCCTGTTCACGAGCAGCGCCCCCTAAGTTACACATTCTCGGCAGGCGATCCTGTTCATGAGCAGCGCCCCCTAAGTTACGCCGACGTTGTCCGACGTCAACCAGCTATGACGCCCATGCGGTCGCACCATCAGCCACCGAGGGCCACACCATGGTCATCACCGACAGAGGAACCTTTGAGACATCCGCCCGTTGTGCCGATCCCGTCCTACCGCCAGCCGCCGTCAGCTGCATTTTGGTCACCGCCACAAGACGAGCCTTCGAGGCGGCCGCAAATTCGAAGAACGGACGTATGGCGCACTGTCACTAGGCGCCCCCTCTGCTATCACTGCGGAGGCATCGGCCATGTCTCACGTCATTGCTGGTACCGCGATGCCTCATTTCGACCTTATCAATCCTGGTCTGACGGTCGACGCACCAGTGACGACCACATGCTACGCCGCGACGACGCTGCTTTTCAAGGTGCACCCGCGACGCGCACTCTGAACGACGACTCTCAGTCCAACCACCAGACCGATTTTGGCCGGCGGTCACGCTCTCCGTCCCCAGCTCATTCATCTGCACCGAATGGACGTACTTTTGCTGACCTCCGGGGACGAAGGTCGCCCAGTCCACGCCGGGGAAACTAACGGCGGCGACCTCTGGGGGTATGGTTGCGGGCCAACAAGACGATGAAAAACCCCCAATAATCCCGCCGCAGGACGCCGTGAAGCCGACAAACTCTAACACCGACGAAATTGTGAGCGCCGATATTATTGTTTCAGTTGACGGACTGCAAGTGACAGCGCTAGTCGACACTGGTGCCGATTATTCGATAATGAGTCAAGCTCTAGCCGTTCGCCTTAAGAAAGTAAAAACTCCCTGGACCGGACCTCATATAAGGACTGCGGGCGGCCAACTGCTCACGCCTGCTGGTAGCTGCACGGCGCGAGTCACCATAGGAGGTTCGTCCTTCGTGGCAACTTTCGTCGTTCTTGCACCATGCTGTAAAGATTTAATCATAGGCATGGATTTTCTACGGGAATACGACGCCATAATCAACATCCCGGACCGCTTGGTTACGTTTCACAGGACACCGGATTTAATTCACTGCTTATCGCCGAAACGCAACGCCTGTCGTCTAATCGAAAACGACGTGATCGTCCCACCTCGGTCATGTGTCCTTGTTTCGGTCGCATGTGACGTACCGTTTGATTGTGAAGGAGTTGCAGACCAAGTAACCCCCTTGTTATTTACTCACGGTATCGCCGTTGCACGAGGAATCGTAAATGTCACCGATGGGCGCACGAACCTGTTGTTGACCAATTTTAGCACAGAGCGACGGCACCTACCAAAGGGCACGGCTGTCGCCTATTTTGACGATGTCGCTGATGTTCGTGGGTGCTTTTCAGTACTAGAAGAAGCGCATGCGCAAGACCCAGCACCTGTGCTTGACGTTAACACTACTTCTCGCTCACGTTCTCGCTCACCGCAACGTGAGCGAGAACGACTTCTTGCGCTACTGGCCGAGTTCCACGACTGCTTTGCGACGACGTCAAGAGTCGGTCGAACGCCCCTAACCAAGCACCGCATAATCACAGAGGACGAAGCGAGACCGATTCACCAAAACCCTTATCGTGTGGCCCCAAAAGAACGTGAAGCGATACAGCAGCAGGTAAACCAAATGCTTGAAGACGATGTGATTCAGCCTTCCAAGAGCCCCTGGGCATCACCTGTAGTTTTGGTAAAGAAGAAGGACGGCAGCCTACGTTTTTGTGTGGATTATCGAAAGCTAAATCAGGTGACAAAAAAAGACGTGTATCCGCTTCCCCGCATAGACGATTCACTTGATAGGCTTCGAAACGCTCGTTATTTCTCCTCCATGGACTTAAAAAGCGGGTATTGGCAAATTGAAGTAGACCCGAGAGACCGTGAGAAAACCGCTTTTGTCACGCCAGATGGACTATACGAATTTAAGGTCTTGCCTTTCGGCTTGTGCTCTGCACCTGCTACTTTTCAACGGCTTATGGATACCGTGCTTTCGGGGATGAAGTGGAAAACCTGCTTAGTCTATCTTGACGACGTCATAGTGTTTTCCGCAACGTTTAAAGAGCACCTTGAACGGCTCGAAGCCGTTCTGCAGTCTATACGGTCCGCCGGCCTCACCCTAAAGCCTGAGAAATGCCACTTTTGCTTTGAGGAGCTAGAGTTCCTTGGCCATGTCGTCAGCCACGCGGGAGTCCGCCCGGATCCTAAAAAAATTGCCGCTGTCGCACAGTTCCCTGTTCCTTCAGATAAAAAGGCTGTCAGGCGCTTCCTCGGCCTCTGCGCATATTATCGGCGGTTTATTGCAGACTTTGCTCGCATTGCGTCGCCGTTAACTCGCCTCACGAGAGATGACGTTGCGTTTGTATGGGGTGACGAACAGCAAGCTGCATTTCATGATTTGCGGAACCGGTTACAAACGCCCCCTGTGCTTGCCCACTTTGACGAGACAGCTCCGACAATGCTTCACACTGATGCCAGCAATGTTGGTCTCGGAGCTGTGCTTGTGCAGTGCCAGGAGGACACAGAAAGAGTGATCGCTTATGCAAGCAGAACGCTGTCACGCGCGGAAGTAAATTACTCTACAACTGAGAAAGAGTGCCTCGCAGTGGTATGGGCGGTTACAAAATTTCGCCCTTATTTGTACGGTCGCCACTTCGACGTTATCAGCGACCATCATTCGCTTTGCTGGCTCACAAATCTGAAAGATCCTTCCGGGCGATTAGCACGTTGGAGCCTGAGACTGCAAGAGTTTGATATGACGGTCCTGCACAAGTCAGGGAAACGGCATACCGACGCTGACTGCCTGTCTCGGTCACCCATTGAGTCAGCTCCTTTGACCGATGAAGAGGAAACAGCATTCCTTGGTCTTCTCGACACGTCTACCATCGCACAACAACAACGTGACGACCCTGAGTTGCTTGACCTGATTAATTTCTTGGACGGACGAACTAGGACAGCACCTAAAGCTTTCGCAAGAGGATTGTCATCATTTTGCTTAAGGAACAAAGTCCTATACAAAATGAACTTCTCATCGAGCGGATCAAGCTATTTGCTCGTCGTTCCTACTGCTCTTCGTAGTGAAGTACTGGAAGCATGCCACAACGAGGTCACTTCTGGGCATCTAGGATATACGCGGACACTGAACAGAGTGCTACAAAGATATTATTGGCCAGGACTGCCTGTTGCCGTGAAACATCACGTTCGGACCTGCCTAGAGTGCCAGCGGCGCAAGTCACCTCCAACGAAACCAGCCGGTTTGCTACAACCCGTTCAGGTACCGCAAACACCATTTGACCAGATCGGAATGGACCTCTTGGGTCCGCTTCCTACCTCTACTAGTGGTAACCGCTGGGTTATTGTAGCAACTGACTATCTCACTCGCTACGCCGAAACAAAAGCTATCCAGAGAGGCACAGCAGCAGAGGTGGCCCGATTTTTCATAGAGAATGTTGTGCTAAGACATGGCGCACCAACCATCGTCATAACAGACCGAGGCACCGCATTCACAGCCGCGCTTTTAGATAACGTCCTGATGCTCAGTGGCACAAGTCACCGAAAGACAACAGCCTACCATCCACAAACAAACGGACTAACAGAGCGCCTGAACAAAACACTCGAAGACATGCTTTCCATGTACGTGAATATAGAGCACAACGATTGGGACGAGATTCTGCCTTATATCACGTTTGCTTATAACACGGCTAAACAAGAAACTACACGGATGACTCCATTCAGCCTTGTACACGGACGTGAAGTAAGGACGATGCTCGACGCCATGCTACCACACGAACCTGACGACATTGACACGGATGCCGATGCGTTTACGCAACGTGCAGAAGAAGCCAGGCAGCTCGCACGCGTGCGAATACACCAGCAGCAAGCATACGATGCAGGTCGCTATAATGCCCATCATAGGCCTGTAACTTATGAAACCGATGAAAGAGTATGGGTCTGGACGCCTATACGAAAACGGGGACTATCCGAGAAGCTTCTGAGGCGATATTTCGGACCCTATAAAGTGCTGCGTCGGCTAAGTGACGTCACATACGAGGTCGTTCCAGATAGCCCTCACTGCACAAGGCGCCGCCAACACCGTTCTGAACTTGTGCACGTAGTGCGCATGAAGCCCTACGTCAGCGAGTGACTGTACGAGGGACTTTAGTTCTCACCAAGCGAACTTATTGTTTAGCATCGGGGCGATGCTCTTTTCGAGGGAGAGCAAATGACGCGTGCTCTATGTAGAAATTTAGACTACGATGACGATATGTGCTTTAACGTGCACCGTGTAGTGGGACAGGGGGAACTTGAAGACAAAGAAGACGTCTGTTGTTCTGGTGGTCTTTTTGAACAAGCTGTTCTGCTGCCGTCTTGCTCCGCCGTTGTTGTCTCTTGTTCGCGTTGAATCGCGACAATATTGTCACGGGTCAACGCGAACAAGAGACCACACGTTGAACAAGACGGCGGAGCAGGTACAGAATCACCAGCACAAAGAGATCTTCGTCTTCGAACACCCTGTCCTACTACTCAGAGTCAGTTAATGCATATACTGTCATCGTCGTTTAAACGTCTATAGATAGAGTACGCGTCATTTGCTCTCTCTCTCCAAAAGAGCATCGCCTCGATGCTAGACAATAAAGTTCGCTTGGTGAAAACGAAAGTCCCTCGTACAGTCACTCGCTGACGTAGGGCTTCATGCGCACTACGTGCACAAGTTCAGAACGGTGTTGGCGGCGCCTTGTGCAGTAAGGGCTATCTGGAACGACCTCGTATGTGACGTCACTTAGCCGACGGAGCACTTTATAGGGTCCGAAATATCGCCTCAGCAGCTTCTCGGATAGTCCCCGTTTTCGTATAGGCGTCCAGACCCATACTCTGTCACCGGTGTCGTACGTTACAGGCCTATGACGGGCATTATAGCGACCTGCATCGTATTCTTGCTGCAGGTGTATTCGCACGCGTGCGAGCTGCCTGGCTTCTTCTGCACGTTGCGTAAACGCTTCGGCATCCATGTCAATGTCGTCAGGTTCGTGTGGTAGCATGGCGTCGAGCATCGTCCTTACTTCGTGTCCGTGGACAAGGCTGAATGGAGTCATCCGTGTAGTTTCTTGTTTAGCCGTGTTATAAGCAAACGTGATATAAGGCAGAATCTCGTCCCAATCTTTGTGCTCTATATTCACGTACATGGAAAGCATGTCTTCGAGTGTTTTGTTCAGACGCTCTGTTAGTCCATTTGTTTGTGGATGGTAGGCTGTTGTCTTTCGATGAGTTGTGCCACTGAGCATCAGGACGTGATCTAAAAGCGCGGCTGTGAATGCGGTGCCTCGGTCTGTTATGACGATGGTTGGTGCGCCATGTCTCAGCACAACATTCTCTATGAAAAATCGGGCCACCTCTGCTGCTGTGCCTCTCTGGATAGCTTTTGTTTCGGCGTAGCGAGTAGATAGTCAGTTGCTACAATAACCCAGCGGTTACCAGTAGTAGAGGTAGGAAGTGGACCCAAGAGGTCCATTCCGATCTGGTTAAATGGCGTTTGCGGTACTTGGACGGGTTGTAGCAAACCGGCTGGTTTCGTTGGAGGTGACTTGCGCCGCTGACAATCTAAGCAGGTCCGAACGTGATGTTTCACGGCAACGGGTAGTCCTGGCCAATAATATCTTTGTCGCACTCTGTTCAGTGTTCGCGTGTATCCTAGATGCCCAGAAGTGACCTCGTTGTGGCATGCTTCCAGTACTTCCCTACGAAGAGCAGTAGGAACGACGAGCAAATAGCTTGATCCGCTCGATGAAAGTTCATTTTGTATAGAACTTTGTTCCTTAAACAAAACGATGGTAATCCCCTTGCGAAAGCTTTAGGTGCTGTCTGAGTTCGTCCGTCCAAGAAATTAATCAGGACCAAGCAACTCAGGGTCGTCACGTTGTTGTTGTGCAATGGTAGACGTGTCGAGAAGGCCGAGGAATGCTGTTTCCTCTTCATTGGTCGAAGGAGCTGATTCTATGGGTGACCGAGACAGGCAGTCAGCGTCGGTATGCCGTTTCCCCGACTTGTGCAGGACCGTCATATCAAACTCTTGCAGTCTCAGGCTCCAACGTGCTAATCGCCCGGAAGGATCTTTCAGATTTGTGAGCCAGCAGAGTGAATGATGGTCGCTGATAACTTTGAAGTGGCGACCATACAAATAAGGGCGAAATTTTGTAACTGCCCATACCACGGCGAGGCATTCTTTCTCGGTTGTAGAGTAATTTTCTTCTGCGCGTGAGAGCGTTCTGCTTGCATAGGCGATCACTCTTTCTGTGTCCTCCTGGCACTGCACAAGAACAGCTCCGAGACCAACATTGCTGGCATCAGTGTGAAGCATTGTCGGAGCTGTCTCGTCAAAGTGGGCCAGCACAGGGGGCGTTTGTAAACGGTTCCGCAAATCGTTAAATGCAGCTTGCTCTTCGTCGCCCCATACAAACGCAACGTCATCTCTCGTGAGGCGAGTTAACGGCGACGCAATGCGAGCAAAGTTTGCAATAAACCGTCGATAATAGGCGCAGAGGCCAGAAAGCGTCTGACAGCCTTTTTATCAGAAGGAACAGGGAAACTGTGCGACAGCGGCAATTTTTTTAGGATCCGGGCGGACTCCCGCGTGACTGACGACATGGCCAAGAAACTCTAGCTCCGCAAAGCAAAAGTGGCATTTCTCCGGCTTTAGGGTGAGGCCGGCGGACCGTATAGACTGCAGAACCGCTTCAAGCCAGTTCAAGGTGCTCTTCAAACGTTGCGGAAAACACTATGACGTCGTCGAGATAAACTAAGCAGGTTTTCCACTTCATCCCCGAAAGCACGGTATCCATAAGCCGTTGAAAAGTAGCAGGTGCAGAGCACAAGCCGAAAGGCAAGACCTTAAATTCGTATAGTCCATCTGGCGTGACAAAAGCGGTTTTCTCGCGGTCTCTCGGGTCTACTTCAATTTGCCAATACCCGCTCTTTAAGTCCATGGAAGAGAAATAACGAGCGTTTCGAAGCCTATCAAGTGAATCGTCTATGCGGGGAAGCGGATACACGTCTTTTTTTGTAACCTGATTTAGCTTTCGATAATCCACACAAAAACGCAGGCTGCCGATCCTTCTTCTTGACCAAAACTACAGGCGATGCCCAGGGGCTCTTGGAAGGCTGAATCACATCGTCTTGAATCATTTGGTTGACCTGCTGTTGTATCGCTTCACGTTCTTTTGGGGCCACACGATAAGAGTTTTGGTGAATCGGTCTCACTTGGTCCTCCGTGATTATGCGGTGCTTGGTTAGGGGCGTTCCGACCGACTCTTGACGTCGTACGCAAAGCAGTCGTGGAACTCGGCCAAGTAGCACAAGAAGTCGTTCTCGCTCCGTGCTGCGGTAAAGTAGAGTTTACGTCAAGTACAGGTGCTGGGTCTTGCGCATGCGCTTCTTCTAGTACTGAAAAGCACCCACGAACATCAGCGACATCGTCAAAGTAAGCCACAGCCGTGCCCTTTGGTAGGTGCCGTCGCTCGGCGCTAAAATTTGTTAATAACAGGTTCGTGCGCCCATCTGTGATATTTACGATGCCTCGTGCAACGGAGATACCGTGAGTAAATAACATGGGGGTTACTTGGTCTGCAACTCCTTCACAATCAAATGGTACGTCACATGCCACCGAAACAAGGATACATGACCTAGGTGGGACGACCACGTCGTTTTCGGTTAGACGAAAGGAGTTGCGTTGCGGCGTTAAGCAGGGAAATAAATCAGGGCTCTTGTGAAACGTAACCAAGCGATTCGGGATGTTGATTATGGCGCCGTATTCCCGTAAAAAATCCATGCCTATGATTAAATCTTTACAGCAAGTCGGAAGAACGACGAAAGTTGCCACGAAGGAAGAACCTCCTATGGTGATTCTCGCCGTACAGCTTCCAGCAGGCGTGAGCAGTTGGCCACCCGCAGTCCTTATGTGGGGTCCCATCCAGGGCGTTTTTACTTTCTTAAGGCGAACGGCTAGGCTTTCACTTATTATCGAATAATCGGCACCAGTGTCGACTAGCGCTCGCACTTGCTGTCCGTCAACGGAAACAATAAGATCTGCGCTCACAATTTCGTCGGTATCAGAGTGTGTCGGTTTGACTACGTCTTGCGGCGGGATTATTGGGGGTTTTTCATCGTCTTGCTGCCGGCCCGCAACCTTACCCCCAGTGGTCGCCGCCGTTAGTTTCCCCGGCGTGGGCTGGGCGACCTCCTTCCCCGGAGGTCAGCAAAGGCACGTCCATTCAGTGAAGATGAATGAGCAGGGGACGGAGAGCGTGACCGTCGGCCAAAATCGGTCTGGTGGTTAGGCGGAGAGTCATCGTTCAGAGTGCGCGCCACCGGAGGACCTTGAAAAGCAGCGTCGTCGCGGCGTGGCATGTAGTCGTCACTGGTGCGTCGACCGTCAGACCAGGACTGAAGAGGTCGAAAGGAGGCGTCGCGGTACCAGCAATGGCGGGAAATATGGCCGATGCCTCCGCAGTGATAACAGAGGGGGTGCCTATCAACCGTGCGCCATACGTCCGTTCTTCGAATTTGCGGCCGCCTCGAAGGCTCGTCTTGTGGCGGTGACCAAAATGCAGCTGACGGCGGCGGGCGGTAGGACGGGATCGGCACAACGGGCGGATGTCTCAAAGGTTCCTCTATCGGTGATGACCATGGTGTGGCCCTCGGTGGCTGATGGTGCGACCGCATGGGCGTCATAGCTGGTTGACGTCGGACAACGTCGGCGTAACTTAGGGGGCGCTGCTCGTGAACAGGATCGCTTGCCGAAAACGCTTGTCTAACTTCATCACGGACGATTTCAGCGACTGATGCCATGGGTGGGCCCACTGCCGGTGTCCAGAGCTTCTGAAGTTCTTCGCGAAGAATCTCCCGAATTAGATCACGGAGGGAGTTCTGACTGGTAACGGTCATTGCGGCGGAGTGGATAGGAGTGCTGGTGGGCAAGCGATCGTACTGCCTGCCTCTTAGATGGAGTGCGCGTTCAATACCAGTGGCTTCCTTTATAAAATCAGCCACGGTACTCGGTGGATTGCGCACAAGTCCGGCGAATAGTTCTTCTTTTACGCCACGCATAAGGTAGCGCAACTTCTTTTCCTCAGTCATGTGAGGGTCAGCTCTACGACACAGGCGGGCCATGTCCTCGGCAAACATTGCCACAGTTTCATTTGGTTTCTGGAACCGCAACTCAATTAGTTGCTGGGCACGATCCCGTCGATCAACACTCGCAAATGTCTCAGTGAGCTGATGTTGGAAATCATTCCACGTGGTGATGTTGGCTTCACGGTTCTCAAACCACGTGCGAGCACTACCGTCGAGGGAGAAATAGGCGTGGGAGAGCTTTTGTTGAACAGTCCACCCATTGACCTTGGCAACACGTTCGTACTGGTCAAGCCAGTCTTCAACGTCTTCATGCGCGCCACCGTGAAAGCGATCGGGAACCAGTGGTTGCAGAAGGGTTACCTGGGACGGACTGTGAGTAGAGCTGTCTTCCGGAACTCGTGGAACCTGTGGCGGGCTGGCGGTTGCCATTGGCAGAGGTAGACAGGGCTCGGACGAGCGTTCTTGTAGGGGGTTGAGCTCGGGGAAAGGCCTAGCAACCGCCGACTGAAGCGATGCACAGGAGTTGTAATTGCAGATGGGCTGGATGAACGGCTCCCAGGAGGAGTCCGGGGTATCAGGCAGGGTTGTGTACCCAGCACTTCCACCAGTGTCGCGATTCAACGCGAACAAGAGACAACAACGGCGGAGCAAGACGGCAGCAGAACAGCTTGTTCAAAAGACCACCAGAACAACAGACGTCTTCTTTGTCTTCAAGTTCCCCCTGTCCCACTACACGGAGCACGTTAAAGCACATATCGTCATCGTAGTCTAAATTTCTACATAGAGCACGCGTCAATATGTGCCACTATATGTCGGTACCAAACAGCATCTCAGCAGCTGCCATGCTGTGAAAGCCTACCAGGACCTTTGATATTGTCATTCACTGTGCAACAACTGGGAAAACAGCTCGATTAAAAGTGGACTTAATGCAAAAACACTATATGTGCCACTATATGTCGGTACCGAACAGCATCTCAGCAGCTGCCATGCTGTGAAAGCCTACCAGGACCTTTGATATTGTCATTCACTGTGCAACAACTGGGAAAACAGCTCGATTAAAAGTGGACTTAATTCAAAAACACTATATGTGCCACTATATGTCGGTACCGAACAGCATCTCAGCAGCTGCCATGCTGTGAAAGCCTACCAGGACCTTTGATATTGTCATTCACTGTGCAACAACTGGGAAAACAGCTCGATTAAAGTGGACTTAATTCAAAAACACTATATGTGCCACTATATGTCGGTACCGAACAGCATCTCAGCAGCTGCCATGCTGTGAAAGCCTACCAGGACCTTTGATATTGTCATTCACTGTGCAACAACTGGGAAAACAGCTCGATTAAAAGTGGACTTAATTCAAAAACACTATATGTGCCACTATATGTCGGTACGAAACAGCATCTCAGCAGCTGCCATGCTGTGAAAGCCTACCAGGACCTTTGATATTGTCATTCACTGTGCAACAACTGGGAAAAGAGCTCGAAATAAAGTGGACTTAATTCAAAAACACTATATGTGCCACTATATGTCGGTACCAAACAGCATCTCAGCAGCTGCCATGCTGTGAAAGCCTACCAGGACCTTTGATATTGTCATTCACTGTGCAACAACTGGGAAAACAGCTCGATTAAAAGTGGACTTAATTCAAAAACACTATATGTGCCACTATATGTCGGTACCAAACAGCATCTCAGCAGCTGCCATGCTGTGAAAGCCTACCAGGACCTTTGATATTGTCATTCACTGTGCAACAACTGGGAAAACAGCTCGAATAAAAGTGGACTTAATTCAAAAACACTATATGTGCCACTATATGTCGGTACCAAACAGCATCTCAGCAGCTGCCATGCTGTGAAAGCCTACCAGGACCTTTGATATTGTCATTCACTGTGCAACAACTGGGAAAACAGCTCGATTAAAAGTGGACTTAATGCAAAAACACTATATGTGCCACTATATGTCGGTACCGAACAGCATCTCAGCAGCTGCCATGCTGTGAAAGCCTACCAGGACCTTTGATATTGTCATTCACTGTGCAACAACTGGGAAAACAGCTCGATTAAAGTGGACTTAATGCAAAAACACTATATGTGCCACTATATGTCGGTACCAAACAGCATCTCAGCAGCTGCCATGCTGTGAAAGCCTACCAGGACCTTTGATATTGTCATTCACTGTGCAACAACTGGGAAAAGAGCTCGAATTAAAGTGGACTTAATGCAAAAACACTATATGTGCCACTATATGTCGGTACCAAACAGCATCTCAGCAGCTGCCATGCTGTGAAAGCCTACCAGGACCTTTGATATTGTCATTCACTGTGCAACAACTGGGAAAACAGCTCGATTAAAAGTGGACTTAATTCAAAAACACTATATGTGCCACTATATGTCGGTACCAAACAGCATCTCAGCAGCTGCCATGCTGTGAAAGCCTACCAGGACCTTTGATATTGTCATTCACTGTGCAACAACTGGGAAAACAGCTGAATTAAAAGTGGACTTAATTCAAAAACACTATATGTGCCACTATATGTCGGTACCAAACAGCATCTCAGCAGCTGCCATGCTGTGAAAGCCTACCAGGACCTTTGATATTGTCATTCACTGTGCAACAACTGGGAAAACAGCTCGATTAAAAGTGGACTTAATTCAAAAACACTATATGTGCCACTATATGTCGGTACCGAACAGCATCTCAGCAGCTGCCATGCTGTGAAAGCCTACCAGGACCTTTGATATTGTCATTCACTGTGCAACAACTGGGAAAAGAGCTCGAATTAAAGTGGACTTAATTCAAAAACACTATATGTGCCACTATATGTCGGTACCAAACAGCATCTCAGCAGCTGCCATGCTGTGAAAGCCTACCAGGACCTTTGATATTGTCATTCACTGTGCAACAACTGGGAAAACAGCTCGAATTAAAAGTGGACTTAATTCAAAAACACTATATGTGCCACTATATGTCGGTACCGAACAGCATCTCAGCAGCTGCCATGCTGTGAAAGCCTACCAGGACCTTTGATATTGTCATTCACTGTGCAACAACTGGGAAAAGAGCTCGAATTAAAGTGGACTTAATTCAAAAACACTATATGTGCCACTATATGTCGGTACCGAACAGCATCTCAGCAGCTGCCATGCTGTGAAAGCCTACCAGGACCTTTGATATTGTCATTCACTGTGCAACAACTGGGAAAACAGCTCGATTAAAAGTGGACTTAATTCAAAAACACTATATGTGCCACTATATGTCGGTACCAAACAGCATCTCAGCAGCTGCCATGCTGTGAAAGCCTACCAGGACCTTTGATATTGTCATTCACTGTGCAACAACTGGGAAAACAGCTCGATTAAAAGTGGACTTAATTCAAAAACACTATATGTGCCACTATATGTCGGTACCAAACAGCATCTCAGCAGCTGCCATGCTGTGAAAGCCTACCAGGACCTTTGATATTGTCATTCACTGTGCAACAACTGGGAAAACAGCTCGATTAAAAGTGGACTTAATTCAAAAACACTATATGTGCCACTATATGTCGGTACCAAACAGCATCTCAGCAGCTGCCATGCTGTGAAAGCCTACCAGGACCTTTGATATTGTCATTCACTGTGCAACAACTGGGAAAACAGCTCGAATTAAAGTGGACTTAATGCAAAAACACTATATGTGCCACTATATGTCGGTACCGAACAGCATCTCAGCAGCTGCCATGCTGTGAAAGCCTACCAGGACCTTTGATATTGTCATTCACTGTGCAACAACTGGGAAAACAGCTCGATTAAAAGTGGACTTAATTCAAAAACACTATATGTGCCACTATATGTCGGTACCAAACAGCATCTCAGCAGCTGCCATGCTGTGAAAGCCTACCAGGACCTTTGATATTGTCATTCACTGTGCAACAACTGGGAAAACAGCTCGAAATAAAGTGGACTTAATTCAAAAACACTATATGTGCCACTATATGTCGGTACCAAACAGCATCTCAGCAGCTGCCATGCTGTGAAAGCCTACCAGGACCTTTGATATTGTCATTCACTGTGCAACAACTGGGAAAACAGCTCGATTAAAGTGGACTTAATGCAAAAACACTATATGTGCCACTATATGTCGGTACCGAACAGCATCTCAGCAGCTGCCATGCTGTGAAAGCCTACCAGGACCTTTGATATTGTCATTCACTGTGCAACAACTGGGAAAAGAGCTCGAATTAAAGTGGACTTAATGCAAAAACACTATATGTGCCACTATATGTCGGTACCAAACAGCATCTCAGCAGCTGCCATGCTGTGAAAGCCTACCAGGACCTTTGATATTGTCATTCACTGTGCAACAACTGGGAAAACAGCTCGATTAAAGTGGACTTAATTCAAAAACACTATATGTGCCACTATATGTCGGTACCAAACAGCATCTCAGCAGCTGCCATGCTGTGAAAGCCTACCAGGACCTTTGATATTGTCATTCACTGTGCAACAACTGGGAAAACAGCTCGATTAAAAGTGGACTTAATGCAAAAACACTATATGTGCCACTATATGTCGGTACCAAACAGCATCTCAGCAGCTGCCATGCTGTGAAAGCCTACCAGGACCTTTGATATTGTCATTCACTGTGCAACAACTGGGAAAACAGCTCGATTAAAAGTGGACTTAATTCAAAAACACTATATGTGCCACTATATGTCGGTACCGAACAGCATCTCAGCAGCTGCCATGCTGTGAAAGCCTACCAGGACCTTTGATATTGTCATTCACTGTGCAACAACTGGGAAAACAGCTCGATTAAAGTGGACTTAATTCAAAAACACTATATGTGCCACTATATGTCGGTACCGAACAGCATCTCAGCAGCTGCCATGCTGTGAAAGCCTACCAGGACCTTTGATATTGTCATTCACTGTGCAACAACTGGGAAAACAGCTCGATTAAAAGTGGACTTAATTCAAAAACACTATATGTGCCACTATATGTCGGTACCGAACAGCATCTCAGCAGCTGCCATGCTGTGAAAGCCTACCAGGACCTTTGATATTGTCATTCACTGTGCAACAACTGGGAAAACAGCTCGATTAAAAGTGGACTTAATTCAAAAACACTATATGTGCCACTATATGTCGGTACCAAACAGCATCTCAGCAGCTGCCATGCTGTGAAAGCCTACCAGGACCTTTGATATTGTCATTCACTGTGCAACAACTGGGAAAACAGCTCGATTAAAAGTGGACTTAATTCAAAAACACTATATGTGCCACTATATGTCGGTACCAAACAGCATCTCAGCAGCTGCCATGCTGTGAAAGCCTACCAGGACCTTTGATATTGTCATTCACTGTGCAACAACTGGGAAAACAGCTCGATTAAAAGTGGACTTAATTCAAAAACACTATATGTGCCACTATATGTCGGTACCGAACAGCATCTCAGCAGCTGCCATGCTGTGAAAGCCTACCAGGACCTTTGATATTGTCATTCACTGTGCAACAACTGGGAAAACAGCTCGATTAAAAGTGGACTTAATTCAAAAACACTATATGTGCCACTATATGTCGGTACCAAACAGCATCTCAGCAGCTGCCATGCTGTGAAAGCCTACCAGGACCTTTGATATTGTCATTCACTGTGCAACAACTGGGAAAACAGCTCGATTAAAAGTGGACTTAATGCAAAAACACTATATGTGCCACTATATGTCGGTACCGAACAGCATCTCAGCAGCTGCCATGCTGTGAAAGCCTACCAGGACCTTTGATATTGTCATTCACTGTGCAACAACTGGGAAAACAGCTCGATTAAAAGTGGACTTAATTCAAAAACACTATATGTGCCACTATATGTCGGTACCAAACAGCATCTCAGCAGCTGCCATGCTGTGAAAGCCTACCAGGACCTTTGATATTGTCATTCACTGTGCAACAACTGGGAAAACAGCTCGAATTAAAAGTGGACTTAATGCAAAAACACTATATGTGCCACTATATGTCGGTACCGAACAGCATCTCAGCAGCTGCCATGCTGTGAAAGCCTACCAGGACCTTTGATATTGTCATTCACTGTGCAACAACTGGGAAAAGAGCTCGAAATAAAGTGGACTTAATGCAAAAACACTATATGTGCCACTATATGTCGGTACCAAACAGCATCTCAGCAGCTGCCATGCTGTGAAAGCCTACCGGGACCTTTGATATTGTCATTCACTGTGCAACAACTGGGAAAACAGCTCGATTAAAGTGGACTTAATTCAAAAACACTGTATGTGCCACTTTATGTCAGTACCGAACAGCATCTCAGCAGCTGCCATGCTGTGAAAGCCTACCAGGACCTTTGATATTGTCATTCACTGTGCAACAACTGGGAAAACAGCTCGATTAAAGTGGACTTAATTCAAAAACACTATATGTGCCACTATATGTCGGTACC
Organism: Dermacentor silvarum; assembly: GCF_013339745.2. NCBI lineage: Eukaryota > Metazoa > Arthropoda > Arachnida > Ixodida > Ixodidae > Dermacentor > Dermacentor silvarum. The sequence goes on from NC_051157.2 coordinate 224,255,650, forward strand.
AAACAGCATCTCAGCAGCTGCCATGCTGTGAAAGCCTACCAGGACCTTTGATATTGTCATTCACTGTGCAACAACTGGGAAAACAGCTCGAATTAAAAGTGGACTTAATTCAAAAACACTATATGTGCCACTATATGTCGGTACCAAACAGCATCTCAGCAGCTGCCATGCTGTGAAAGCCTACCAGGACCTTTGATATTGTCATTCACTGTGCAACAACTGGGAAAAGAGCTCGAATTAAAGTGGACTTAATTCAAAAACACTATATGTGCCACTATATGTCGGTACCGAACAGCATCTCAGCAGCTGCCATGCTGTGAAAGCCTACCAGGACCTTTGATATTGTCATTCACTGTGCAACAACTGGGAAAACAGCTCGATTAAAAGTGGACTTAATGCAAAAACACTATATGTGCCACTATATGTCGGTACCGAACAGCATCTCAGCAGCTGCCATGCTGTGAAAGCCTACCAGGACCTTTGATATTGTCATTCACTGTGCAACAACTGGGAAAACAGCTCGATTAAAGTGGACTTAATTCAAAAACACTATATGTGCCACTATATGTCGGTACCGAACAGCATCTCAGCAGCTGCCATGCTGTGAAAGCCTACCAGGACCTTTGATATTGTCATTCACTGTGCAACAACTGGGAAAACAGCTCGAATTAAAGTGGACTTAATGCAAAAACACTATATGTGCCACTATATGTCGGTACCAAACAGCATCTCAGCAGCTGCCATGCTGTGAAAGCCTACCAGGACCTTTGATATTGTCATTCACTGTGCAACAACTGGGAAAACAGCTCGATTAAAGTGGACTTAATGCAAAAACACTATATGTGCCACTATATGTCGGTACCAAACAGCATCTCAGCAGCTGCCATGCTGTGAAAGCCTACCAGGACCTTTGATATTGTCATTCACTGTGCAACAACTGGGAAAACAGCTCGATTAAAAGTGGACTTAATTCAAAAACACTATATGTGCCACTATATGTCGGTACCAAACAGCATCTCAGCAGCTGCCATGCTGTGAAAGCCTACCAGGACCTTTGATATTGTCATTCACTGTGCAACAACTGGGAAAACAGCTCGATTAAAAGTGGACTTAATGCAAAAACACTATATGTGCCACTATATGTCGGTACCGAACAGCATCTCAGCAGCTGCCATGCTGTGAAAGCGTACCAGGACCTTTGATATTGTCATTCACTGTGCAACAACTGGGAAAACAGCTCGATTAAAAGTGGACTTAATTCAAAAACACTATATGTGCCACTATATGTCGGTACCAAACAGCATCTCAGCAGCTGCCATGCTGTGAAAGCCTACCAGGACCTTTGATATTGTCATTCACTGTGCAACAACTGGGAAAACAGCTCGATTAAAGTGGACTTAATTCAAAACACTATATGTGCCACTATATGTCGGTACCAAACAGCATCTCAGCAGCTGCCATGCTGTGAAAGCCTACCAGGACCTTTGATATTGTCATTCACTGTGCAACAACTGGGAAAACAGCTCGATTAAAAGTGGACTTAATGCAAAAACACTATATGTGCCACTATATGTCGGTACCAAACAGCATCTCAGCAGCTGCCATGCTGTGAAAGCCTACCAGGACCTTTGATATTGTCATTCACTGTGCAACAACTGGGAAAACAGCTCGAATTAAAGTGGACTTAATGCAAAAACACTATATGTGCCACTATATGTCGGTACCGAACAGCATCTCAGCAGCTGCCATGCTGTGAAAGCCTACCAGGACCTTTGATATTGTCATTCACTGTGCAACAACTGGGAAAACAGCTCGATTAAAGTGGACTTAATTCAAAAACACTATATGTGCCACTATATGTCGGTACCAAACAGCATCTCAGCAGCTGCCATGCTGTGAAAGCCTACCAGGACCTTTGATATTGTCATTCACTGTGCAACAACTGGGAAAACAGCTCGATTAAAAGTGGACTTAATTCAAAAACACTATATGTGCCACTATATGTCGGTACCGAACAGCATCTCAGCAGCTGCCATGCTGTGAAAGCCTACCAGGACCTTTGATATTGTCATTCACTGTGCAACAACTGGGAAAACAGCTCGATTAAAGTGGACTTAATTCAAAAACACTATATGTGCCACTATATGTCGGTACCGAACAGCATCTCAGCAGCTGCCATGCTGTGAAAGCCTACCAGGACCTTTGATATTGTCATTCACTGTGCAACAACTGGGAAAACAGCTCGATTAAAAGTGGACTTAATTCAAAAACACTATATGTGCCACTATATGTCGGTACCAAACAGCATCTCAGCAGCTGCCATGCTGTGAAAGCCTACCAGGACCTTTGATATTGTCATTCACTGTGCAACAACTGGGAAAACAGCTCGATTAAAGTGGACTTAATTCAAAAACACTATATGTGCCACTATATGTCGGTACCGAACAGCATCTCAGCAGCTGCCATGCTGTGAAAGCCTACCAGGACCTTTGATATTGTCATTCACTGTGCAACAACTGGGAAAACAGCTCGATTAAAAGCGGACTTAATGCAAAAACACTATGTGTGCCACTATATGTCGGTACCGAACAGCATCTCAGCAGCTGCCATGCTGTGAAAGCCTACCAGGACCTTTGATATTGTCATTCACTGTGCAACAACTGGGAAAACAGCTCGATTAAAGTGGACTTAATTCAAAAACACTATATGTGCCACTATATGTCGGTACCGAACAGCATCTCAGCAGCTGCCATGCTGTGAAAGCCTACCAGGACCTTTGATATTGTCATTCACTGTGCAACAACTGGGAAAACAGCTCGAATTAAAAGTGGACTTAATTCAAAAACACTATATGTGCCACTATATGTCGGTACCGAACAGCATCTCAGCAGCTGCCATGCTGTGAAAGCCTACCAGGACCTTTGATATTGTCATTCACTGTGCAACAACTGGGAAAACAGCTCGATTAAAGTGGACTTAATTCAAAAACACTATATGTGCCACTATATGTCGGTACCAAACAGCATCTCAGCAGCTGCCATGCTGTGAAAGCCTA